>NC_044055.1:1598504-1771004 GCF_902167405.1 Gadus morhua
CTTCCCATGTCAGCAAACACATTGATAAACAAGCGTTTGACCACCGTTTCAAGTCACATTTCTTCTCCTTTCTGATTCTATTTAGAGACTCGTATTCTCCAACACTGGATGAAGTATGCAAACGTTTCTGAGGGGAACCTCCACCCAGATTGACTGGAAAGCCGTCGGGGATGTTGGAGAGGGAGCGAGAGAGATTAGTGTCTGGAAAATGTAGGCCAAAAAATTCAACAGCTTTTTTCACATGTTGGCCAATGTCAACTGGTTAACTGGTTCTGTAAAAGTAGGCCTAATCGTTTTACAAGAGCGCATTAGATGGATTGTTTAACATGCAAACTTTCCATTTGACTAATTCATTCTTATTTTGTATTTGCATTAGTCTAGTTGTCATCTACACACAGAAACACAGACGTACATACGCACACACACACACACACACACACACACACACACACACACACACACACACACACACACACACACACACACGTATATATATCTCCTTTTCGAAGAAAACTAGTGACTGGGTATTGCCTCATGGGTCCCAGCGGTATTCCAAGAGGTTGAGGTCTCAGCCAGGGGAGTGAGACCTCTTCTGTAAGCAGTTCCATTCCAGGAAGTCTCGGGGAATGACTGGGGAAACTCAAGAAAGCCCTTTTTTTGGAGTCAATTATGTTGGACGATGATTGGAATCCATGAATTGTTCCATATGCCTGATTTTAGGGTTAGACCCTTGAGTCAGTGGTCAGAGGTTAATAATAAACGTTTTGACTTCCTCTTCAAACACGTATTGCCCCACAGGGAACAGATGAATGGGATTTTCAGATGAACGGTATTATCTCACACACACACACACCCACGCCTACACGAACACACACACAAACACACACACGCACGCACGCACGCACACACACACACACACACACACACACACACACACACACACACACACACACACACACACACACACACACACACACACACACACACACACACACACACACACACGAAAAAATGCTGAGCAATTTTCTCAGAGTTTTCCTCAAGAAGAGCCGTTTTTGCACTATTTTGAGTTTATGAGTACAATTTTGAGTCTGAGTGGGAGCAGAATTATAGAGCGGTGGTACACAGAGTGATCAATAGGCGGAGCTTTTCTAAAAAGTTACGTTTCGTTTGTTCGCCATTACTCCTCCCGACACCTGACCGCAGCTGAAGTCAATGACAGTAGAAGTGGACTGTCTGGAAGTCGACGTTTCTACTGAATGTTAAAGTAAATAATATTTCAATTTTCTTGTTAATATACATATCTGCTGAATTTGTTTCGTAACGGATTTTCCAACTTGTATTTTCGTAATATATTTTCCAACTCCGATTTGATATAGCCTACCCTACATACAAGATAGCCTATGTGCTGGTTATGAAGTATTGGCATTAAACTACAGTTTTGCAAGTTATGTGGCAGTTATTCATTCTAAATCATTACAATACCGTGCCTTAAGATCACGTTGCCATCAGTTATGAGCTATTCGTCAGTGTTTCAGACCAACACGCACAGCAAACGTAGCAGCTAGCAAGCTAACTAAGTAACTAAAGTCCGCTAACTAAGAAACTGTCATGAAAGTTCACATTATAACTATACTATTCTAAATGGAAAGCACAAGCGTCAATTGACTGCATGGGAAGCTTATCTAACGTTAACCATTAAGTCACCATTCCATGCTTACCCATGTACTTTACTCAGAAAAGAGCAACTGTAACGTGGCGCGCTGGCGCCATCAATTATTCCAATTCAATATTTGCGTTAAAATGGCCTATAATTTGTAGTTTCTAAATTGTTCTCTGATTTTGTTGTTATTTAGGATGGAAAACAGCTATGCTGTCAAAGCAAGATTTAAAGACAGCAAGAAATATGTGATTTGTCCAACACCCTTAACATTTGAGGCGTTTTTGGAATGTGGTGAGAATCTTTATATTTTCCATATCAAAATAGTTTAATAGCAATACGATGCCTATTTTATGGAGTGTTTTGTTATTTATTGTTGTATTTTCCATAGCTTGTATTATGTTACTAGTGTTTTGTCTTCTTTAGTTGCCAGGAAATTTGATCTTCCTACAATGGATATCGAAGTCTTTGATGACTCAAAAGGTGCGGCCACACCAGACGCGTATCTCGCGTAATTTTTACGCGAGTATGCTTCTGTCCAAGCTCACTACTCACTGCCAGTGACGTCGGGTCAAGCTCAACGCTGATTGGGCAACGCGGCTAATCGTCATGCGTATGAGCGTAAAAAGTTCAATTTTTTGAACTCTTGAAATGTACGCGATATACGCGCTTCACGCGCGTTGCGCGCGTAAATATACGCGCCTCATACACGCGTTACGCGCGTAAAATGTTGCTTTTACGCGTGTAACGCGTGTACGCGTCTCATACGCGCGTAAACCAATGGTTCCCTATGGAAAAAATGGCGATTTTATACGCGAGGTACGCGAGATACGCGTCTGGTGTGGCCGCACCTAAAGACAGAAGTTGATCAGGAAGCATTCGAATATTTGGTGAAGCAACCTGATCTTGGTGTCCTGGAATTGTTATCCCAGAGGCAATTTTGGAAGATAAAACGGACGGTAATTAGCATATTTTTTCACATTAATTCCCAACAGTATTCTTTGCATCAGCAAAAATAGGGTCCATTGACAGTGGCTGCATGTTGTCAAAGTAGTATTAACATATTAGACCATTGGTATGGTTTTGTACTACAGATTCTTTCAGTTCTAGCTCCCTTGCTGGTGCTGAGGTATCATATGAGTCTGATGACACTATGATATTGACAAGAATTTCCATTTCTTAATTGCCTATATGTTCCTTTTATATCACCCATTAACCCCAACCTCCCTCTCCAGATGATTGAGGATATCTTCAAAGGAAGCTCAGGAGGCGAGAAGATCATGAGTGAATATGCTTGCACAAAATATTTGACAGATGGCAGAAGGCGTGCCATGGTTAAAATCTTGGTGGCACAAATTATGAATGAATTTATGTACTACAGTATGTGTTTATTATGTTCTGGATTCAAGTGTGTGTGTGTGTGTGTGTGTGTGTGTGTGTGTGTGTGTGTGTGTGTGTGTGTGTGTGTGTGTGTGTGTGTGTGTGTGTGTGTGTGTGTGTGTGTGAAATTAACCACTGAGAATTCGAACACCACTACAAAATGGCGAGCACCCTATATAGTGCACTATATCCGTTAGGGGTGTGCCAAATAATCGTCATGACGATGCATCGCGATTCTAATTTACACGATCTACTGCATCGATTGTTGACGCCAAGAATCGATTATTAATTTTAAAAATGAATAATTAAAAAAAATAATATTTATTTTATTTATTTTTTTATTTAGCTTTATAAAGCCTATTCACTTTTTGTGGCATCAGTTTGTCCTCTTATGTTTATGAAATGATATTGTTGTTATAATGGCAGCTACTTCCAAAAGGGGAAATGTTTGAATGTTTTCATTTCATTGGTTTAAAGGACCACTGAGGCCATGTAAACGGTACTGATTATCCTTATTTTGTTATTTTAAGTTTTATAGATCCTTAGCACTTCTTGTCAGTGTATCCAGTAATAGTTGTTTCAATAAATACAGCTATGTATGAATTGAGTTGCTTTGAGTTATCAATTGAACACACTATCCAGATCATACACAGCCAGTCAGCCACTGGTAATGGCTTAATTTTTTTTTAACAGTGTTCAGTGAAAATTCGCAATGCATCGCAATGCATCGCAATAATTCAAGTATCGCGATGCATCGTGATAGAATCGCATCGTGGCATGTGAATCGTGATACGAATCGAATCGTGACTTCTTTGGCAATACCCACCCCTAATATCCGTGATAGGGAACGATTTCGAACACAGCTATGGAGTCCGCCTGCACAAGCGGCTCCGAGGAGCTTGTTTGCAAGCGAAAGTGTGCACTTAAAATACCCAATGAATAGTGAACGATTTCGAACACGGCTCATGTTACGCGATTTAAAAAAGTGACGTGAGTCAGTGGAAGGGGTAATTTCAACACAAATTAAATTATATCGATATTGACGATATGGTCTCGTTTCATATCGCGTTTGAAAAAATATCGATATATTTTAAATATCGATATATCGCCCAGCCCTAGTACATACCAATTCTTAAAACGCTGAAGTCCATTTAAAATCACCCAAATATCAAAGATATGTTGATTAGAGATCCTTAACAAAGTCAACATTTACTATATGACATACAGGATGGAGAATTCTTTAAGGATCATACGCTCTTCTCAAAACAAGAGCATGCTATACAGATCCAGGTTTTTTTGGACGAATTTGATTGTTGTAATCCCCTTGGATCAAAAAGTGGAATCCATAAGTTAGGAGCCATCTATTTTACCCTCAGAAATGTTTCACCTAAATACAATTCAAGTTTGCTAAACATCCATTTGGCTGCTTTGTTTCATGCACAAGATATCAAAACATATGGGTTTGAGAAAATACTAGCGCCACTCGTCCAAGACGTCTCAGCTCTTGAAACGAATGGAATTCAGATTCCTCTATTTGATCATACCGTTTATGGCACCATTATACAAGTCAATGGAGACAACCTTGGTATTCATTCTTTATTTGGTTTTGTGGAATCCTTTAGTGCTAGACACTGTTGCCGCTTTTAGAGAAGGAAGACTATCAGACTGAATTCACTGAAGATAGATCAAAGATGTCATTTCGAAGTAAAGAGCTTCATGTTGAACACTGCCAGACAATGCAGAGAAATCCCACTTTACCTTAAAAAAATAAGTAAAAAATCTTTCCCTTTGAATTTGTTGCAAATTTCTCGGTTCATATAATGCACGATATATTGGAGGGTGTTGCACAGTATGAAATGAAATTACTCATCCAGCACCTGATTAGAAATTACACTACATGAGCCGAAGTGCATAGGAGAATTCAGAGTTTCAACTATGGCTTCATGGAACAAAACAACAAAACACCTTGTGTAAAATGAGTGGAGGGTTCGAATGACTTGGGCTTAAATGCCATTCTGAAATGGTGTTTACTACGTCATCTACCCATTATGTTTGGAGATCTTGTGCATCCTAATGATCAGCACTGGTATTTGTTCATTTTATTGCTGCAGATTGTCAGCATAGTGTTTTCTCCAGTTGTCTCCTCAGGTATCACCATCTACCTGAAACATCTAATTTCTGAGCACCATCGCTTATTCAAGCATTTGTATCCAAGCAATAAATTACTGCCAAAGCATCACCATATGGTGCATTATCCACGATGTATGCAGAAAATTGGACCACTGATTCATAGTTGCTGTATGAGATACGAGGCAAAACACAACTTCTTTAAAAGGCAGCTAAAAAGCTTCAAGAACATTACAAAGACATTAGCAAAAAAACACCAGTGTCACGTGGCTTACTTGTGGCAAACATTTGATCCAAATGACATGAAAATGGGTCCAGGCAAAATGAAATCCTTGAATGAAATGGAAGTTGGGACTCAAGTTTCTGAAAACCTTACAATGCCGGTTTGGACTAAGGTTCTTGATGTTAAGTGGGTGAAATGCAGTGGAAATGTCTTTCGGCCTGGTTTGGCCATATGTGTTAAAGTCGAAAATGAGTTACCAGTTTTCGCTGTTATCCAGACATTTTTTATCAAAGATGAGCAGGTTATTTTTATTACAACTGCTTTAGAAACCATATGCTTAAATGAACATGTCCATGCGTACAAGGTATTGCATACATCAGAGGCACCCTTTGTCTTAGACATAAAAGGTATTTTTTACCACAGAATATTTGATATACTGATGTCTTATGGCGGTGATACAGATTTGTTTAGTGTGCCTTAATGTTTCATGTAATTTCTCCCTCTTATATTTCTTCTCTTCACTACTCTAATGGGCCTTTCACACCGCCGCAAAATCAGAGCCCGTTCCGGGCTAGTTCGGAGCTAGGGCCAGTGTTTTGGTTTCACAACACCAGAGAACCGGCTCCGGCCTGTAAAAACCGGTTCAACTCCAGCCCCAGGATTGAGCTGGGCTAGAACTAGAACTGCCTTTACGCCGGGGGCAGGGGGCGGGGTTATCCGTACCTTCATAAACAGGAAGACCAACGAAGACCGGCATTTTTAAAACACTGAAGTAAACAATGGACGTGAATCCGTGTATGGTTAGTTTTAACCATAAACAGATTTATGGTTTACCGATTTAAAACAAAATCAGAAAAAACAATTAACAGAGTCGTTTTTTGTTTTTTTCTGAGTTGGTTTTGAATCGGAATATTCAAAGAACGAGGCAAAGCAGACGCTGTCTATAATGGATACTCGTGTGAATTTACGTCATAGGCTTTTTCTGAAAGTACTCAAATCTCAAGTCTCAAAGGGCTCCACAGCCTATAAGCAGCCTATACTAAACAGGATCACCCACCATTGGCCAGATACTGAATATTACACAAATATTATACAGTATAACACATTATTATTATACATATATTAAAAAAAAATGATAAATCAGACCACAGTCAAACACAAGACAACTTGTGTTTGAATGAGGTTAAATTTATGATGTCTTCCCATGAGGTAATGGAACCAAGTGAAAGGCTACACCCACATACAAACACGTGCATGTGCACACATATACAGAGAAATAAGATGAAAGTGTCATGGCATGTCCTTTCAGAAATAACTATACCCTAGTAGGATATCTGGAGTTGGAATTCTGCAGTCTGACTGAGTGACTGGGTCTCGTGTGGGATCAGATACCAATGTATTACCCCAAGGAGCTCTTTTATTGTGCATACGTGTGTGTGTGTGTGTGTGTGTGTGTGTGTGTGTGTGTGTGTGTGTGTGTGTGTGTGTGTGTGTGTGTGTGTGTGTGTGTGTGTGTGTGTGTGTGTGTGTGTGTGTGTGTGTGGAAGGGGAGGTGGCTGCAGAAGGGGAAGGGGGGAATCATCCTAGGAGAGACATTATCTAGAGGCCATCCAAAACATTCCAAAATACACGTCATAAGCTCTGACAGACAGACGGACGGACGGACGGACGGACGGACAGACGGACGGACAGACAGACAGACAGACAGACGGACGGACAGACGGCCTGATGTTAGCTTGCAACTAACGAGGAAGTCTTTCAGAAGATCTAACCTGTGTTTACGAAGTGAGGTCGCTCACAGCAATATTATTATCGTTAAGAGACAATTGGTCTTTTGTGGAGGGTTCTGTCTTTTTAGGACCTTATAAATCTCGGCCCTGACAAATAGTTCATCTTACTAAAATTAAGACACATTAATAAAAGCTAAAGTAAAACTGAGCATTTTAAAAATAAAAAATAAACTAAAGATCCCGCCAAATCTGAAGCTGAGAACACCTTAAGCCAATCAGAATGCTTCAAACTGCAACGTGTGCTGTCGGTAAGTAGAATTAACTGATCTCAATGTTGAAATCAACAAAAACAAAAAAAATATGAAAAAATAGTTGATTGTCTTTATGGTCACTGGGCCTCTTTCCATACGGCAGACCCGGCCTGTTCTCTCAGCTCGAACCGCAGAACACAACTTTTACTCTGGCTCAGTCATGACTCAGCAACTCTTGTACTTCTCTCTGGCTTTCAGTCTCAGGCCTGTTTAAAGGCCTATTTACATGGTAACAGCATCTGGAGGGATTGCTAATGACTGCCAGCTGCCATAACGTACTGTGGTTGACGTTTGGGCCTCTTTCGGGACACAAGTTCAGTGTACCAAACATTGGTTAAATTGATACATGAAGAATACTAAGGAGTGCATATTGGTGTGTGTGTGTGTGTGTGTGTAGGTGGTGCGCAGGTATGCGTGTGTGTGTGTGGGTGTGTGTTGGAAGAGGGGGCGGGGGAGGGGAAATTCCAGATAGGTTTTTTGAGGATTTTTTTTCAGATTAACATCCTTAGATGGCGTACAGACGTTGACGCTGTACCATTTGGTGGTCAGATGGTCTGGCAGGTAGTGAATCATTGATGACACCAGTTACTCTGACACCACTTACAGAAAAAGATGGGGTAACCATTTTAACGAGGACATTACGGCGTCCTTGCAAGACCTTGCACAAACAAGAACAGTCTGCTCTTGGATCATGAGTCACTGAATCGTGTGTTTACAGGCTAATTCCGAGACACACAATTACAAAACCCATCTACTGAAATGCTAGGCTATCTTTAATCGCGGATCCAGAGGTCCAGAGGTTTCGACAAGGCTATAGCCAAACCACTTTGGGAGGCGTCCTCCCATAGACCACGCCTTCCCTGCACGGCACAGGGAGGAATTAAGCAGGTTTTCCTGTTTTCTTACGGAGATATCAGGAGATATTAGGCCTATCGTGGAATGCCCTTCTGCTGCAGTTTGAATTTGTAAGGCTTGAATCTTCTGGTCCATATTTTGACAACTTGAATATGAGTAACACCTTGAATTGTTGTGCCTGACTTAGTGAACATGGGCCTTATTTTATTTTAAATTGTCTTTGGTTCAACGAATTGAAATGTTATATTTGTGTTTACATTTCCTTGTACAAAATGCAATGGCTTTAAAAAGTCAAAACGTTATGGTTTTGACTGTTTGATGATCTGCTTCTGTAACAGACCACCATATCTTCATGCCATGAAGGAAGAACCATCAACCTGGGCGTGAAGCAACTGGTAAGAGATAACGATCTCAGACTAAAACCAAGTTCAGTGGCTGCTATGAAAAAATAGTGCATAAGTCATGTTTTCTGAATGCAACATTGCCTTTATGGCATTAGGGCAAGAAAAAGGCAATTCCTTGTTCTAAAAAAACTCACCGAGGATCCATCTTGGAGTGGCAGCAATCTACGGAGCCCCCCAAGGGACATGGAGGAAAAAAAAAATAATTGGTTGAAAATAAATAAATAAATAATGGTTTGCGAGATCTCGCAAATGGTTTGCGATATCTCGCAAAAGACTTTGCGAGATCTCGCAAAAGACTTGGCGAGATATCGCAAAACTCTTTGTGTGATATCGCAAACCAACTTCCGCAGCCCTCACCCATCAACGGTCCATGCAACAGTCATATCTATTCATCTATGATAAACCGTACACCAGAAAATAATCATGGAGGAGGATTTAGAGCATTTCCTTCAGTCCAGAGGGGTCCCAAGAGAGGACATCATGCGAATGCAAAGAGACAAGGTGGGCAGGAATTTAATTTAACAGAAGTTGGACTAGGTTCCCTGCTCTGAGTTATGCTAGTCCAACGCTGTAGATGTTGTAAATTAGCTTCAGATATCTTTTAGTTTTCTTTATGAGGGGCTATGTGTGTTTTATCTCTGTCATGTTGGTTCAATAAATTGCATTAATTTTTGTAGTAGCCATGACATGTAATAAGCGGGATAATATATAGCGAACGGGTCACTTGCTAGAAATAAAGACCGACAAGCTGAAGAGGGAGTTCAGCTTGAAGGTCTTTATTTCTAGCATTATCCCTTACCTTATTACCATTGTAAACACTACTGCTAGTAAATGGATCTTTATACAAAATCAATAACTAAGCAGTCAAGCTCAAGTTAACCTAGCTTTAGTGTGTGTACGTGTGTGTGTGTGTGTGTGTGTGTGTGTGTGTGTGTGTGTGTGTGTGTGTGTGTGTGTGTGTGTGTGTGTGTGTGTGTGTGTGTGTGTGTGTGTGTGTGTGTGTGTGTGTCAATGTGCCGCTAGCCTTCTTGACACTCCTCTTGGATCGAGCTCTTTTAACAACAACCGCACATCCTCTTTCCTCACACGCAGTCCATGCTCCCTGCATTTAGCGTACATCCATCGGTACCCGTGAAGCTGTCCGGAGTACTGCAGTTGGTGGCTAATAAAATCAACCAGGACTGACAGGTCAGAGTAAGCCTTGGATTTGGATTTGGATTTGATGTCCGAATATTTGAGGCCAAGCTCAAAATAAACATCGATGAATCTCCCGAACTCCATCGTTGTGGTTGTTAGGTTTTCCTCTGACCCGGAAGTTAAATTCTGACCCGGAAGTTGGTTTGCGATATCTCGCAGTCTTTTGCGAGATCTCGCAAAGCAAATAATTTTTTTTTTTTCTTCCTCCATGTCCCTTGGGGGGCTCCGTAGCAATCCAGTTCAGGCCATGCTTAGAATGTTATGAAGAGATTTTTATCGTCAATTAAACGTACTTCTTCTGCTTTTTTTAACTACATTGGAAAATAATATTAATAATGATGAATAATTATAATTGTATCTTTTTTGCCGATATGAAATGTAGGTTTTGCTTGACCACTCTTAGCGAAAATGTATTCTGGTTGCTTTCCAAGTTATTGCGTGGTATTAATTTGTTAATTTTCTTTGTTGAACGATTAAAGCCATGACAGCATAATCGATAAGCATACAACCTTTGTGTTTTAGTCCCTTCCTATCGGAGGTCAGCCATTTCACGTTTACTGTGGTTCAGCTGGTCAGGCTGATTACAGTCGAGACAAACACAATCCCTAGAAAGCCCTTCCCCAAGGAGCATGATTGGTTTGAAACAGATTGGAAGCAAAAGAAAGGGAAATGCCCCTTTTCACGCAGATTTGAGCTTGTCAAATCAGACTTTAGCTGTTGATCTAAAGTCTGATTCGTGAGCCAGGTTTATTAAGCTTCTTTCCCACCAGACCAAAAAGACGTTCACACCCACGAACATCTGGCTTTTGTCTTAAGTGGAAAAGGTCACGATTGTTCCTGGGAAAAATAACTGCAGTAGTCGAGGGTATTCATCATATGATCAGACCTCTTTTCGGGTGCTTTGGAAGTTCTGGAAGTTGGTCAAACAGAAACAGAAAGGGTCTACTGGCGATCGAAAAGGAGTAAATCTACAATTTTTTGTCAGTTTTCCATCATTTAAAACACCTTCATGTCTATGCAAATTTGGGTGGAAACATTTAATTATTGACCATGGAGGGAGCAGGGCCCAAATCTAAACCTGGAACTAAACCTGCCGGTTCCTGTACAAGCTGAAGAGGGACAGGGGCTGAGATCCAACCATAGTCGCCAGAAGGATTCATCGACGCTGAACGTTTCTGTGAACCCAAGCCTGCACACCGTGCTGATCACGTGACCTCACATTCTGTCACGCTACACCGCCTACCTCTACCTCTACCTCTAGCCGCCCACATTGATTTCAGTGGGCGGGAGGACTTTCCTCGACAGACAAATTCCTTCAGCCAATCAGTGAAACAAAACATGTGACCCCACCCCATACTCAACTAGTGTATGGTCTTGTTCTTCATGAATAGTTTCTATTGAGTCTATTGCTGCTATTTCTGCTATTAACGTGTTCTTTTTTACCGCTCTTTGCTTTGGGAGACGCCATTGTTGTTTTGCCAGCGCCGGCCTGCTAACACCTTTGCGCCATCAACTATGACACAGTCCCTGATTGGCCAAGATTACATCTCGATATCAGGAAATCGATGGGGGCGGTTGGAGGTTCAGACCGATCCTTGTATGGAAACAGAATGTGAGGTTGTGTGATCAGGATGGTCTCCAGGCTATGCGAGCCCTGGATTACGTTACATCGTACTAACATTACGTACTAACTTACGTTATGTTTCGATGAAAGCGTGTTCCTCCTCCAGTAGCCATATTTGCCGCTGTGGAGGTTGCAGAAGAAAGCATAGGAGAGAAGGGGAAGGACCATTTGAGTTGTGTGTTTTCAAAATCTGCTGGCGTTTCGCAAATCCCATACCCCACCTTTAAGAAACGGTATCACTTTATGATACTGGACAGTTGAGGGGACCCAGGCTGTAGGGCCCTCCAAACATTACTGGGGTCTGGATGGAGGGAGAGAGAGGGAGATCAGATTTGATTATATGAATGGTTCATTTGTGTCAAATTGTATTGCGAGGCTATAGAGAGTCACACAGATGGTTTGCTTCTACACTATTTCCCTTTCAACAGCCTCCTCATTCTGCACCATTCATATCTTTATCAGTGAATTCTCTTAATTCCCCTGAGATCTAAGCAGATTCTGTCAACTTGTGTCTCACCTCTTAATGTTTATTTAACCTACTGCCCCTCCCCCTCACCCCCCAACACTGCAGACTGGAGTTACATTCCTTAGCCCTTATAAACCGGAGCAAAGCATGCAAGGCATACAACTCCTAAAGAATACCCAGACCCTAAAATTAAGCCACAAGATTAACACTATAACAACAACCCCATTCGGAGGGGGGTTTCAAAAACAGCAGATGTTCACAATGCATATGAAACAAACATTTGTATTCATTAGTTCAAATTATCCAATGTTGATGTGTTTTGAACCCCTAATATAGAGGCAATACTTTAATTTTTACAATAACTGTGTGCCCCTCTTGCCTTGTTTTTGGGTCAAACAAAGATTTGATCTGTGAATGTTTCCTAGGTTCCAGCGGGGGGATGAGCAACCACATCCTACTGCGTTGGGTTATTCATTCTGCTCCATGTTAAACAGACTGTGGGTAACTTTATATGGACAGCATGGATCAAAGCAACAACAGAGGTTTTGCCAGAGGTTTCCGGCATCCGCCATCCATGGCTGTTGTTTGTACACGGATACCCTTTACATGTTGTATCTGGAATATGATTCGGAATATGAAGACACTGCAACAACGGTTGTAATTAAACCGCGCCAGAGTGCAACATTACTGGAATGTTGCACTCTGGAACATCTGGGAGGTTCATATTGTAACTTGTTATCTTATTTGAAAACATGAAAAATCGCTACAGGTTAGACTATATTTTAGCTTGTAGACTTTGAATAAATTGTGGATAGATAAGTTTATTTGGGCATGGAGAGGATAATCTATACACGAGAATCTTTCTACTGGGAATCTTATATTCTGATGAGGGAACAGCAAAATATATCTTGTAGTTTGACCTGGTGCCCTCTTAAGAATAACCTTGTCTCCGGGCAGCAGGGCTGTTATGACAGCTTAGTGGGACTACAAATATGCTCCTCTTCCAACTCAAACATCAGACATCTGTTACAAAACTACAAAAACAACGTTTTGTAGAACTTTTCCCCCCGGGTTCAGTTTCAAACAGAACTGAGAAAAATCTGTCTCTCAGATTCATCGCTTACTTTTGATTTATACGTTTATCAGAGGCTGAGATGAAAACATTGCATGAAAGACATCTTTCATGTCTGCATTGCTAGTGTTGGACAGTGTTCTACTGAAGTGTTTCTAGACAGCACATGTTATGCCAGGGGTCTGTTTTCAAATCCGGTTCATGCATGGGGATGGTGAATCAATTAGAACATTTTGGAAAAACAATGAAAATACAGTAGTTTGTAAATTGTCTTATTTATTATTTATTTAATATTAATTATTTTCTGAAGGGCATTGCAGTTGATGTCTTTAAGTGTGGAAAGTATCGTCTTTGTATTGGGAAAAATGTTAACCTTTGAATGTATAGAGATACATTATGCGAAAAAGAAAAGTAGCTGTTGCAGCAGCTGTTACGAAACAAAACAACAATGTTTTATTTGGCCGACAGCTCTTGTGGCCTGAAAGCAGTCCATGAATTCATTATTAACTTATACGGTGGCAGTTAACCATGAGATTAATGACTGAAAGGCAGGATTACGGTGCACAAGCCAATGTGGTGTAATTTGATTGAGGGTTCCTGACACAGGAGCTAACAGGGGGGGACAACAACCTCGGGCTCGCACACGTAAGTAAGGGAATGCGCCGCAGTAGGAGATGGGATGGGGCAATCCGTGCATCCTTCCACGGTTTCACTTTGTCGGTTTTGCTAATTTTGTATCCAATCTCTACGTTTCTTCCCACACTGAAAGCGCACAGTTTTAGACCTCAGTTCGGTTGCTCTCTACCGGCCGTGTGTTGCGTGAGGGGATATAAACCTCCAGGCTTAACGACCCAGATTGTCCCCAGTTGGGTTACATCCAGGTTTGCCGTATAGTTGGGCTGGGATGAATCTGTCCTCGCACACTCTTCCCCTCTCAAGGTCTGGGGGCGTGTGGAATGTACGAATGTTGGTTACATCTGAATAAGTAACACAGCGTTCCAGCCGTGACGTGGGAAAAATGCATAATGCATGGTATTTTTTGACGGTTGGCATACTCAATAAGCCCAATGGTAGTAGAGAAATATTTGCAATATTAAAAAGTAAAACACAGCTTTACAAAAATCCCCAAATTTTATATGAAAATATGAAGGAGAATAACACAATTTGGTTAGATATATAAAGGCTTTAACAAACAAAACACATCTGTTATAAACGCATGCATCCGAAATATACAACCGGTTGGTCGGTTCCCAGAACTGACCTCCCTCTTATGGCATAATTTAATATACAATAAATAAGTGCAATAAAAGACATTTGTGCACCATAGCAGTGGTGCAAAACAGAGGTGTTGTGATGTGCAAATACTTTGGCCTGTCTGAGGCCAAAGCATACACTATAAGGTCACTCCCCTGCTACTTTAGTTTTCTGTATACCACACCTTCTGTCATGCTGGAATAAGAACCACAACTCATTTCCAAAAGTAATGTTTATTTTCAGAAAGTCTACTTTACCAACACTGGTGGCATAGATCCCTATGTTTAAGTTTACCTAAGACAAACGTTTAATTACCACATTTAGGTCAATCACAATCATTTCTTTTTATTTATACAGGCACGGCAGAAGGTTCCCACACTTCATGGAGGAGGCCAAACAAATGGCGGCTGAACTACTTCCACCAGACTTCAGACTGAGGCGAAAAAAGAGAAGTGAATGACGTTTCCAGTGACAGAAAACAAATAATATATTGTATAGGCTCAATATTGATTTGACTGTTTGATTCTTTTGACAGTGAGTTGGAGCTGATGGCAGTCAGCATGAAGAAGCTTTATCTTTAAGATTCTGTATATTATTTGTTAAATAGATTGTGAGGAAACCTTGGTGTGGTTGTTTTTCAATGTATATTTATATCAAATTATGATGACTAAATTATGACTTAACAAAAAATTAAATTTGATTCTATTAACAATATAACAATTGCTTAATTCTAATTACTTAATGCTAATGGTCAATTACTTAATGAGTAAAGTGTATAATACACTCAATTCCATTAAATAATTGTCTGCACACTAAATTCGTTTATTTGTCTAAATAACGTTAAAAAAAATTAAGCTATAAAAATACTTACTGACATGTCATAATATTGTTTTATTATGTTGGTTTTTTGGTCTCATAAGTTTAATAACGCAAAGAAAAAATCCTGAGGTATTTGTCTAAATAACGTTAAAAAAAACTTTTTTAAGCTATAAGAATGGTTACTACGAGTCGAAATGTTTTTTTTATTTCTTTGTTATGTTAATTCAAGCGATAAATAAGTTTATTTGTCTATAAAAGAATAATCGGAGGTAACTTCCGTCCTGCCGTGTTTTGTTACGCCAGGGTGTTGTGGGCTGCAGCTGGATGCTATTGGGAAAAGGGGCCTGAAATAGTACACTACAGTAATTACGGTACTTCAAACCCGCGTTGCATTGTGGGTACGGCCGGCGTTTTGCTTACCAATTTGACATTGGGCTGTTGGAGCAGAACCATCGGTGCTGTTACATACAGTAAACACTGCATGAGATAGGTGAGATGACAGAGTTTATTATTGTATTGCTTTGCATTGAGTCACTTCCCAATATTTGCGGGGAACAGCCCGCGAACTAGTTGTCTGTCGGCTTTGTTATGCATTGTCTAGATAATTTGGTATAGACTCCTTCCAAAGCTACTTATATTTTCTAAATTATAAAACCATGCATACGTCATAACTTCATATATACCCCAATTATTCTCCAATGTTTTGTATCTGGCTACAGAAGAAGATAGCCTTGCTAGCCACCACTAACATTAGTGGTGTGTAGCTTTTAGTTGTGCAAGTGACTTCCACTCTTGACGGGATCTGAATGTCAATAGGGAATATACGTTTGATGTTCCTGCGTCATTTGTCCCCATTTATAAATCTTTGAGGATGCAAAGAGACCATGTGTTCTCATTATATCTGTCGACTTTCTCAGAATGCTAATTTTATCTTGGAATGCAGTCCACTGGGATGAATCAGTCCAACTCTCATTCAAACCCCTGACGTCTGACTGTCACTGTACCCTGGAGGGCCTAATATGTGCCAATAAAACATCTGAATAAATCGAGAGTGGCATGTTTTTTTTATGGCATGAGACTCGCATTCAGAGTATAAAGTTGACATACCTCATGGGGTCTTGCTACACAACAGTTTTTTCACATTTTTAACATTTCTTTTAATTTAATAAGATGTCATGGCAGCTCCGTTCCCCACCGTGGCTGCAGAGGGACTCCTCCTGGCCCCACCCCAAGGATGTCCCCACAAGACCCAGGAAGCCCCAACTATGAGTAAAGCTCTTCTCTTTGATTCATATTATTGTTATTATTTTTGATTATTTTTGAGTGTTTGTACTGTCTGTATGTGTTCCTTCTTGATAAAACGTCTTTGAGCACCGCGAAAAGCGCTTTAAAAAAACAATCTATTATTATTATTATTGTTATTATTATTATATTGTTTTGGCAATGTCTAATTAAAGTTCCTTAGACCTATGTTTGGTTAAGGCCTTGTGGTCGTAGGTCTTGCCTCGGTGCCAACTGCTAGTCGCTGCGATAGTTGCTAGCTGACATGTCTCACCGGTGTCTGTTTGAACTGCCAGGTCCCCCTCCGTCGGAATACCCCATGCACCAACCAAAAGCATCAGAGTGCCCCATGCACCAACCAACGGCATCAGAGTGCCCCATGCACCAACCAACGGCCTCAGAGTGCCCCATGCACCAACCAACGGCATCAGAGTGCCCCATGCACCAACCAAAAGCATCAGAGTGCCCCATGCACCAACCAACGGCATCAGAGTGCCCCATGCACCAACCAACGGCATCAGAGTGCCCCATGCACCAACCAACGGCCTCGCCCCTCCCCAGTGTAAGTGCTATAAAGACTTTTCGATCGCCAGTAACCTGCTTGATTATACATTATCTTTCTCTAACACTTCCTTGAAAGAGATCAGGGGGCCTATACAGGTCTTGTAATCCCATTGAAGGTGCTTCTCTGGGATTCTTCTACTTCTCGGGGAAATAAAGATTTATTTGACTCTTACTAGACATATTACAAAAGCTATTGTCGGTTGTATTTCTTGGATGACTCTCATTTTAGGACTGCAAAGGGTCACACCCAACGTGATCGTGGCTGCCAATTGACTGAGCACTGTGTCTTCGGTCTCGCACGACGCTGGCGAATCGAACCCTGTAATTTCCCTCTAATTGGTTTCAGACCTCATCACTTCCTGCCCACCAAGAGAGGGCCTATGAGTTCGTAGAGTGTCCCATGAAGGCTGCAAACAGAGACAAGTTCCCTGCCCCTGACATCAACCCTGCCAACATGGTAACACACACACACACACACACACACACACACACACACACACACACACACACACACACACACACACACACACACACACACACACACACACACACACACACACACACACACACACATTTAGTTTGAGCAATGAAGCATATCTGTTTGCGATTTACAATGAAATCGATAAAACAATAGAAAACTCAATGGGGATGATCTGTTTCTCCTGCTACCTCTTGTAATCGTCTGCTGTCAAAAGACAACAAGCACCCGGTTGAGTGACTCAGACATTACCCAGTGATGTTTGAGCTGATTCCTCAGTGTCCCGCCCCTTCAGATGCCACCGCCCAATCAGCAGCCGTCGGCCGGACAGCCCTTCTCCTTGTCTGTGAACAGAGAGGAGTCTGGGATACCGAGGGCGGGCTCCGACCAGAAGTGGGTGTACCCCTCTGAGCAGATGTTTTGGAACGCTATGCTGAGGAAAGGGTGAGTACAGGAGTCGACTGCATGCCAAACAACATGGTAGCCCCAAAATATACATCAACAAACAACATGGTAGCCCCAAAATATACATCACCAAACAACATGGTAGCCCCAAAATATACATCAACAAACAACATGGTAGGCTCCAAAATATACATCAACAAACAACATGGTAGGCTCCAAAATAAACATCACCAAACATCATGGTAGCCCCAAAATATACATCACCAAACATCATGGTAGCCCCAAAATATACATCAACAAACAACATGGTAGCCCCAAAATATATATCACCAAACATCATGGTAGCCCCAAAATATACATCACCAAACAACATGGTAGGACCCAAAATATACACAACCAAACAACATGGTAGGCTCCAAAATATACACAACCAAACAACATGATAGGCTCAATAATATAGATCACCAAACATTATGGTAGGCTCCAAAATATATATCACCAAATAAACAATCAGTTGGATTATTTAACCTGGGATCTGGAAATCAAATAGGTCCCCCTATGAAGGTGATCTCTGCATTGGTGTATGATATGTTCTCTTACCTTATGTCATGAATAAGATAAGAGAACTCTTGATTGATCACCATCAACCATTGGGTAAATATCACGACGGGATGGGGTGAAAGCGTCTGATTCTATGATGTGTGTGACTGTCCGCTGGCTGCAGGTGGCGGTGGAAGGAGGAGGACATTAAGCAGAGGGACATGGACAACATCATCAAAATACACAACCACAACAATGAGGCGGCCTGGCACGAGATCCTGAGATGGGAAGCTCTCCACAAGAAGTGTGTTCACTCTGCGCCGCCCAACACACAACCAATATCATCACCGTCACGTAGGCCTTGTGTTCTGCTAGGAACAGAATGTCGTCTGGAATGTAAACCAAATTCTCGATGATTCACGTCAACCTGTGGTTAGAGTGTGGAAACACAGTTTCCTGTTCCCGGGCATGACCCCAAAGACCAGTAGCTTGGAATCAACGACTTCCACAGAATCTGATGTGCGTCCGTCTCTGCGTCACGGTGGACTCTGACCCCTTGGTAACGTTTGCAGGGAGTGCCCGTGTGGGCCTTCTTTGGTGCGCTTTGGAGGGAAGGCCAAGGAGCTGACACCCCGGGCCAGACTCAGGAGCTGGATGGGGTGAGTGTGGGGCAGGAATACAAATCTAAAATATAAAATATATGATGTTGATTCATGTAAGAATGACATCATGAATCCCAGAGGGTCTTTACGAAAGGTTAGTTCAATATTCTAAAGGTTGAAAGTAAGCAATCAAATATCGGCCAAGCAATGAAGTAATTACTAAGAGCAATGCAAAGATAAGTATTGTCTGGTAGTTTATTAGCATGTACCCGCTGCTCAGTAAGTACGTTATTAGAAATATCAGGATGACCGGCTGAATATTTAATGACGTAAAACTACTAAACATAGTTTTATGTCTAAACGTGTGTGTGTGTGTGTGTGTGTTTGTGTCTCTGTGTGCGTGTCTGTATCTGTGTGCGTATCTGTCTGTGTGTGTGTATCTGTCTGTGTGTGCGTATCTGTCTGTGTGCGTGTCTGTCTGTGTGTGTGTCTGTCTCTGTGTGTCTGTGTCTGTGTGTGCGTGTCTGTGTCTCTATCCGTGTGTGCGTGTCTGTCTGTCTGTGTGTCTCTGTGTGCGTGTCTGTGTCTTTATCCGTGTGTCCTATCCTGTCCCCTATCCTGTCCCCCAGCTACGAGCTCCCCTTCGACAGACACGACTGGGTGGTGGACCGCTGTGGCAGTGAGGTGCGCTACGTCATCGACTACTACGACGCCAGCGCAGTGGCCCAGGGGAAACAGGGCGACACCATCCTGGACGTCAGGCCCGCCCTGGACTCACTGGGCGCCGTCTGGGACCGCATGAGGGTCACTTGGTGGCGCTGGACCCATTGAGCCGGCTCCGGTCCTTCCCGTCTTATCCGTCTCATTCGTTTTAACCCATTCATCGATCCATTACCACTTCACAAAATAAAGGTGTACTTGAATGTTATATGTTCCTGGCTGCTGGTATAGTGCCAGGTTGACCGATGTCTAATTACTGTAATTGATTCCTGGTGCAGCTATACATTATAATGACATCGCCTAACTCCCAGTTTCCAGCACAGTAATATTTATATGATGCCAGTTTTTCTGAGTCATGAATTCTCTCTTTGCTCCATTGCTGTGGCAAACTGTAAAAAGTTAACAAAGGATTGTTTTATTATGTATGTATTTGTATTATTAGTATGATGTTGTAATACAATGAGTGCAAATATTATAACAAATAGTATGATTACACGTTGCGTCTAAACAGTACTTTTTACATAACTACACATTATGCAATAATTCCAAAAGGTCTCATGAAAAAGACAAATCTCGACAAAATATCAACGGTTTCTCATATATTTGTTTTGTGGATAGTTGATTGTTTGATATTGGATTTGTTTGTCACAAGCACAGAAATCTGTCACGCTTTATTTTCACTGTGTAGGCTACTGTATATACTTCGATAGACAAGCGGAACCATTGTAAGTTAAAATGTATCTAGTCGGAATCTGATACGTGCGGCAATGTAACAGCAAAATAAAAGGCTTCTTCTGGACGAAATAATATGTTTGAAGTTCGAACAAATATGAATGAATCTCATATTGAACCATGTCTGAATCTGCTTTAGAGGAGGCCGCAGTCTTATCTGCAATTTACTGCGGAGAGGGAGAGTATCAGTTAATTCAAGTGTCCGGTAGGAAGTTTCAGCTGCTTGATAAAATATATATTCAGTTGTGGACTGATAGAAATGAACGACATACACCGTCAAAATAATAGATGTTATGGTCATCATCGCTAAAAAGATCGTTTCGATTAAAAAACATTAAGCGTCAAGCAGGTGTGATGTTGATCAGCCACTGAGAGCCATTTCAGAATGGACTATAGCATCAATAACGTCAAACATGGGAGGGTTCGGCATCCATCCGGGTAGACACTCCCTTGAGGGCTGTATATCTTTCTTCAAGTCTTTGTCAGTCTCCAGGATACGGCATCTCACCTGAATCATGTCAGAGGTCTGAAGAAGCAGCTGGCAAACCTGAACAACATTAATGATGGAGACGGTATCTAAATCCTGCAGACAAACAAGTTTCAGTCTGACACACTTTCCCGACACATTCCGTGTAGCATAATTGAGCAGGGTGTTCAATGCAGGATGAATGAGAATAGAAAAAATTACGTTGAATAGGCAATATTCTAAATCAATTTACAACCGCAGGCGCCTTCATCCAAGGCGTGGTACAAAGAAAAAAAATTGGAATCGATGAAAGTCTCAAAGGAAGGAAAACATTTTGGTGTCAATGTACATTGTTGTGTGCGTTTGTGTGCTCACGTGATGTACGTGTGTGTTTGTGCGTGGGTCCGCGTCTTTAGCAGTCAGGGGCGGTGACCTCGGAGGGGGATGAAGAGGCGGCTCGGGTCGAGGACGCTGGAGGAGAGGAGTGGACGACCGTGCTGCTGTTGGACCACATGCGCTCCAGGGGGCGCTATGTCAAGATGCTGGAGCGCTGGACCGAGCAGCTGCACCTCACCACGAGACTACTATCAGGCCGTTGGATTCTGGTCCTCCTACGGGGAGCCAGGAGGGACATTAAGGTGCGACCAATCCGCGTTTAGTCAGGATGATAAACACTGAAGTGAAACCAAAGGAGAATGTTTATTTACTAATATATATATATATATTTTTTTTTTAGGAATTCTGCCATCTTTTGAAGACCGTGAAGGTGGACGTCGATTCATCGGGCAAGAAGTGCAAAGAGAGGATGATGAAGGTGCTCTGTGAAAGACCCTTTACTTTCTCCTCTTCTTCAAAACATGGGCTTGCATCCCAGGGGTCTGGTACAAAGTAAGTACAAATAGAGGGTGACTCCTCACTGTAAACTAATGAATGGCTGCGTTTGTCTCCTTCGTATGTTAAAACATGTATATATTGATAACTTGTGACATTTGATAATAGATTGGCAAAATAATGATGACAACATCACAGAGCATTGGGATAAGCTCATCATGATCAAGTTAGTGTTTATGACCTATAGATTGTTTGATTGGTAAGAACAATCTATAGGCCACATTTACTCTGTTAAAATAAATCAAGGATGAAATATCTTTCGATCTCAACTGTCATATGATGTTTCATGAGCCACAGTCGAACACAGATATACTGGAGTGGGAAACAGTTTTCCCACTCTTCCTAAATGTCTCCCTCTTTCTCTCTGGATTTTCTCAGACGTTCCGGTGAATCATGTTTTCTAGAGAAGGAGTACCAGTCGACGTTGGAGCTTACGGAGGCCTTCCAGGAGGCCGGCATGGCGGAAATGTACCAGCAGATACTGCCGTTACCAACCCTCTGACCATTTAACGGACAAACTGACAAACTATACACCAGGAGTCACATGTGGCGGTCTCAAGCTCACCGATTGGTCAAGAGACCAATCAATCAGATATGGAAGTGTGCGAAGCTGTTGTTTCTATCAGTTCCCTCAGTTAACTTGAAATGTATTAATATGGATGATATTAAGTCATATAGCAATAATGTTGTTCTCAACTGTAGGGCAGATGCGTTGTCGACTGATGAATGGGAAAATAAAACTTGTCTATCAAGGGAATAATAACTAGATAATAATAACTTAATAATTGAGTGTTACTGTCGACCGGATGCAGACGAAAGAGGAAACTGTTGAATATCTTTTATTGTAATTTAAGCATAACATATCTTCAACACAGGTAACACTTGGAACATTTGATGACATGTCTAAGGCAAAATGGTCCATGCGAGATTTCATCAGTCTACATCTGATCTCAGACCTGTTCTCAGGTATACAGAAGGGGCTTTTGTATCGTGGTTGGAGGCAAGAGCAGTTCTGTTTTCATTCATCAGTTATTCAATAATTCAATGGTTGTCTTCCCCTTTGGAAGCCTCGCCAAAGTCCTGTACAAGATCTGCAATATGTAAAACAAGGAGATGGATGTTAAACATGACATTGCAAAGAATTTTTATTACAAAAAGTCCTTTGAGCGTGATAATGTTGATTTTGTTAAAGTGATGCTTAGAATCTATATTATAGGTAATATTAAAGTACAGTTCGAAGTGTTCAATTTCGAGGTCAAGTAATGTGTTGGCCTACCTGGAACATTTTCATATTCGTCATACACCTGCTGGCGTGCTTGTGTGTCAAGTGCTGCTGCTGCAAAAACAGAATTGACACAATCAGTGCAATAAAATTGCCAAAATCGAATTGACTTCAGTTTCTTTATCTAATCACAGTATTTTCTTGCTGATTGCTTATTAACTGCCTCACCGTATGCATGTTGATTGTCTATTAAACAATTGCAATACCATGAATTGAGAAGAGGGGGGGGGGGGGGGGGTTATCGATAGTTAAAGAGTTAATATCGTAGTAATAATATCGAATTTATTATTATTAATATAAGTAATAATAGTAATAATAGTTCAAAGCGCTCTTGCCGATTGGCTCTTGCCCTCATACGTAACCACCATTAGGAAGGGCATTGATCCGGTCCACCCGGTACGCTGTGAGACCTACGGCTCAGCGTGGTGAGCCGAGGGCGCCCCCCCCCCCCCGCCCACGGGCCCCCGCTGTACGCACCTGGCCGGGGGCCGGGGAAGCGCTGCGCTAGCTGCCGCAGGTTGCTGAGGCTGTCGGAGCCCAGCTGCGTCAGGATGCCGGGCAGCAGCTCCGTCAGCGGCACGGTCTCGGCGTGGCCCGTCACGGCGAAGGTGTTGGCCGCCAGCGAGGCCTGCACCTTGGGGTTGTTGAAGTGGATCACCATGCCGTCGTCCTTGATCATGTTCACCTGGGAGGGGAGTGGGAAGGACATGGATCATCTGGACGGCTGGGGGCCCTCTCAGCAGGCTACGATACCGCCGGTTTACAGAGGTGGCATCCTATTGGCCCACCGAGGGGACTCTTATCATGGGTCTTTAGTCAACTAAGCTAGTGGAGACAAGACACCTGTGGGAAAACGGCCATTTCATTCAAATTAGGGGGAATTCTGGGATGAATAACATGGAGGACGATCAATGAGATTACGGTCAACCGCATCCTGTGTGCAAAATCAAAGGGGCTCTTTTGGATTTCGATTTATATGAACCATAATGCCAATGCAACAGGAAACGCACAATTTGAGGCCACCC
This sequence comes from Gadus morhua, assembly GCF_902167405.1. Taxonomy (NCBI): domain Eukaryota; kingdom Metazoa; phylum Chordata; class Actinopteri; order Gadiformes; family Gadidae; genus Gadus; species Gadus morhua. The sequence continues at coordinate 1,622,613 of NC_044055.1, forward strand.
ATGTTGCCGATAGCCTACAGTTGATAGGCTGTTCGACTGACTGAATAAATTGTTCACACATGAACATCTACATGACCCACGCCTATCTTGAAGTAGTAAAAGCTGACTTTATGAATAGAATAGGACACTAAAAAGCCACACCTCTTCTATCCCTGCAATGTTGTTCACCACCAACTTCTTCAGAGAACTCTGGAGCTTCTTGTCTTCCGCTGTGGCAGTTCTGTGGACAATCTTCTTCTTCCTGCGAGGTGTTCCCTGATGACAGACGATGTTAGCCATGATTAGGGAAGGTGCAAAAGAAAAGGAAGCTTCCTACGACATTTTATACAAATGTTTAATATTTTAATCTTGGCTAAATCACTACTGTGGAAGCTAAAGAGCTTGATCAAGTTCATATTAACTTAACACATCATCTAAAAAAACATGCTAAACTCTCCTACCCAATAAGCCCAGTTCCTGAACAATTAGGTTCCCCGTAAAAGGGGGCATCTACTGCGCAGCCGCAGATAGAGGAAAGGCCTGACGGCAGAACTATGAAAACATGTCACTGGAGCCAGATCAGTGCTGGTGCTCCCATCCCATCACATAAAGGGAATGCTGAGGTCAGGAAAAACCAACTGGAAAGTCTTTTGTGACATTAGCCGCTTTTGTCAAAAGCAAAGCAAATCAGGAAGCGACTGAAACAGAAAATTAAATCCCACATATTTTGGTCTAATTAGAATGCATTATGTGTACATTACCTTCCCTCCTATCCGGACTTGTGATTGAAGTTTGGCAAGCTTTTCTTGATTCATGACAACTGTTAAAAAAAGAATATGCAAAAAAAAACGTAAGAACAAAAGCTAAATCTAGGGCTGATAGACTCGAATAACCTTCTGGGGAAAAACACAATTAAAATGTTTATTTGACCTTACAATGTATAACAATTAATTTAAGTTTCAACCCAAATGCTCAATACATTTTCTTTCAAACATTTCACATTACACACTACTGGAATGTTTTAGTTGCCTCACAAATACACCAGTAACGACGTTCAGACTTAGGTACACCAGTTATGTGTTCATAAATCAACCACCAAGCTAATCTACAACATCACAATAAATAAGCAAATGGCATCTTAAGTTGACTTGTTGTGTTTAAGATTGCTTAAATAAAAAAACAAACATATTTATACCTCAGGATGTTTCAGCAGTCGAATAAATGCTGGTCGTCGGTGGAATCACTGCCGGGCAGAAGCTGTTGGGAAGTGATAATAACACGCGGTTGTATGAATTCCCAGGCTCCATGTCATGTGTGTTACAGCAGGATTGTATCCTCATAATTGGTCACCAGGTGGCGCTCGCGTTCACATTGGCACATACAAAAACAGAAACGCAAAACGGGAGAAACCGCATCTCTTTTCAAAGTAAAAGTCTATAGTCTCGCATAAACCATCAGAGATCACTCAAGTGAGAAGTACCGACTTTTACTTTGAAACTATTTGTGTCGTCCCGCCTAGCTCCCTACAGTCCTCTACTTGTCCAATAACTTCCAGTTCATTCATTGGTTGCGGCACTAACCCTTCGTCGGATATCAAGTAGCCATAGTTGCAAGAAAGACCGGTCAAATATGCAGCCCTCTGTCATGAATGTTGTGTTATGGTCCTCCTTTCAGGTTTTATTTTCTTTGACCTATTTTAACGAGGTCGATGCTTCAGCTTCGAGCCGAGGTAAGTCTTTTTTACTGTGTGCCTTGTAGCCTAATTTCAGCTGTCCGTAGCCCGCAGCAAAGCTACACCGCTGCTACCGACTTTGCAATGCAAGTTTACCTAATGTTAAGATCCTGGATCACGTATCCTGGAGAGTTGACCCAGATGACGTGTGTAGTCCGCCTTAAACCACATTTTTTTGTTATCAGAGCGATATAAAGGCGACCACTGGTTAAGTACCCAATATGTATTGCAAATTCACATTCAAAAGTCATTCAAACCCGTCCTTCAAGTTAACAAGTTGCAGCATTGAGAACTTCTTCCATGAAGTTGATATTCATAACGCTAGACAAACCCATTGTTCACAGAATAAAGACACACCCTTACTCCGAAAGGTAAAGCCAACAACTGTTGTTGAACAAGTGTACTTCCCCACAGGTTTTGGAGATAACATCAGCTGGAGAACCCTTGACGATGGAAAGAAGGAGGCCGAGGCCAGGTGAATTGGAGAGCAGAATAATAGCCGAGCTCTCAATGTACCCTCTCCTATGTCCGCTCGAGGAGCAATCCATTGTTTGCAACAAGTGTCATAGTCTTTTCTTTCTCTTCTCTTAATTAATAACCGTTTAACAAATGGCCATCTTATGTAATGTTTTTTTTAAAGTTTGGGGCCCCTTATGTCCATATTCATTGATGTCCATATCCCTTCATTTAAGCACACAGGATTTCTGTACTTCCTTCAAATGCCGGCTATCACATTACATATAATGTATTGTTAAAGTTTGGGGCCTCTTACACATATGTCCATAATCTTTTATGTTATGCCCTTTATTTTAGCAGACTTTTTAGCAGATTTTTCTTCACTTCCTTCAAATGTCTTTATTGTGGTCTACATTGCACATTCTCTGCAATGAGTGGCAAACTGGTTTCTGTCTTTGCTTTAACAGTGGTCTTCCAATGATGGTCATCGTTCACAAGACTTGGTGCGGAGCCTGCAAAGGTAATAGCTAGTTCGTTTTATTAACGTTTTTAGATGCCTCATTGGGATCCTTGTATTGGATTCTTATGTTTTTATACGCCCTGTTATCGGAAATTATGTTTCTGGATACTGTGTTAATATTATTATGGGACATAGTTGCTAGAGTAAATGCTTCAAGTTGTTACACATGCTGTTGAATTGTAAATGAGAGATACAACCGCCAAACTCCAAACCAATACTCACTATATGTTGTTGTTGGGCCTTCTTGCCAGCCCTGAAACCTAAATTTTCAGAATCCAAGGAGATCTCTGAGCTCGCTCACAACTTTATCATGGTTAACCTGGAGGTAAGGCAGCACCTTTTATCATTCACAAAACAAGGGGTCCTTACTTAAAGTGATGGACAACACGGTCTAAAAAATAAAAATGGTCGCTACTAGCAGAAGCTTTTCCACTACACCCCTACCTAATTTATTTTCAGGGAAATGTCAAAGTATATGTATATACATGTCAAAGTCACCTATTGAACTCATGATTTGAAGGGGCGTGATCTGAACGTTCTGTGTAGTTTGCTCTTCCTCAAAGCCTGAAACGCTGTAGCTTCTTACAACTGCGCCCTCACGGTATTGTGAGTCGATAGTTAATGTTCACCGGCTACGTGGCCAGGATGAAAAATGGACTGCACCCGTTAAATCAACAAGGAGGTATTCCATAGACCGACTCGAGTTGAGTTAGCAGTGGAGTTGACGGAAATAATTGTATGATGTGAAATGCACACATTAATAACATACTAAGAGGTAAATGTCAGATTTATATTGTCCATCACTATCAATTAGCTTCCATGTTTATTTTTATTTTGACCATTGCATTTGTGATCCTGTTCATTATGCCCTTTTAGTATTTTACTGCTAAACCAAGTATTGCGTCATTAGCATTAAAGTCGTTAAAGGCTAAAGGTATGTTTTGAGGGTTGAAAAGAGAAGTCGAGGACTACACTAACAACATGGTCCCTCAACATGATGCAGGCAGAATGGGTTCCCAAAACCAACCTGGGAACTAAATCACTGTCTAAGACAGGGCTATTCAACCTCCTTAACAAGTGGGCCAAAAAGGAAAACCACTGGTGGTTCATGGGCCGCACATACAAAACTTATGTCAATTAATCTAATTAAGTAAATCGTACTTAAATTAGTGTTAACTTAATATATATAGAACTGCTAAATGGAATAAAGCGGACGCATTCCTTTCTTTTTCACTTCTAATTGCATCATTATAACAATTTTTGACCTTACATATTTTGGACACGCAACCTCTTGCGGGCCAGAAAATAAATAAGAAGGGCCGTATTCGGCCCGCGGGCCGCTAGTTGAATAGGCCTGGTCTAAGACTTAAGGGGCAGACGCAGTCAACCAGAAAAGATTTCCTCAGAGAATTTAATTCTCTCACAGATGGCTAAGGCATTTCTAACAAATTAAACTCAAAATATATCGCTTAAATCTTACCTATAATGATTTGGAAGATCCATTTGTGTTAAACAAATGTATAGAAGACAATATAGTGGTCCTAACAAATGAATGGAATGTAATGCTGCATAATAATATACAAAAATGTATTCCTCACAAATTTCTCAGACAATGTGCCTCTATATAAAAGAAAAATGATGTTACAAATGTGGAATCAATGCATCTGTAATTGGAAATCAATGCATTTGTAATTGGTCGTAACTTGTTTAAATCATCTGGCATGGCTTGAAAAGTGTGGTATATCTATTTTTTTTTTTTGTTAAAACAATTAAAAACCAATTTTATCTCATCACCAGGATGAGGAGGAGCCGAAAGACGAGGCGTTCAGCCCAGATGGGGGGTACATTCCTCGCATTCTTTTCCTGGGTAAGTGGCCTTGTTCTTTTCATTCTCAGGAAGACTGTTTTGTTCACTGAGGTCCTTGGAACCACCAGCCCAGTGGCCCTGGCCAGTGAGTCCTCAGTGGCCCTGGCCAGTGAGTCCTCAGTGGCCCTGGCCAGTGAGTCCTCAGTGGCCCTGGCCAGTGAGCCCTCAGTGGCCCTGGCCAGCGAGTCCTCAGTGGCTGGCCCCGTTATGTTTACCTCGGATTAAGTCACTCTAATGGTATTGTAGACATTTTTATGTAGAATGTCTTTAATATTTTCAGTGCTATCATGATCTACTGCAGAATAGGCTTGTATGGTTCGTATTATTGTGTATGAGAAATGGAATCGAACATTAATATCATCGTATTTGTTTCAGATCCCACTGGTGCAGTTCACCCTGAAATCACCAACAAAAATGGAAACCCCAGCTATAAGTATTTCTACAGCAATGCGGATCACGGTGAGACGTTTGTCTTTTTGAATACTCCTGACTTCTGTAACGGGGATTAAACAGGCGTGTTTTTTTTTTTTTTAACGGTTTCTCTTTCCTTTCGTTTGTGACAGTCGCTGCTGGTATGAAGGAGGCTCAGGAGAAGCTCACGGGAGACGCCTACAGGCAGATCCACGTCGGGGACGAACTCTGAGGGGCGTGAGATGGGCAGACGGCGTCAAGGGCTACCCTTCCATAGGCCGGAGCCCAATCCTGCCCTAGGAATACACCTCCCAACCTATAGCACCATGCCATTCATCACAAGTTCACTTTGGTTTCAGAATAACGGTTTGGTTTTCAAGTAGGTGGAACTTAATAATATACTTTAATCTAACTTTGGCCGACGGCCCAAAGCTTCAACCGTTTCACGGTTAAGGTGCTCGAGTCGGGTGATTCCGTCCCTCGTCCAAGACTTCATCATCTCCCTCTCTAGTTTCTCTTTCGTTATTCTGTCCCGTTTGTTTCGTTGATATGTTCGGTGTTGGCGAAATGCACTGTTTTTGATTAAAGTGCCATGCGTCTTTCCTCTGTAAGAGGTTGAAAGCCAAGTCGACTAGCCACCGAGGGACCCTGCAGTATTGGACCGTACATCCATGCCTTCACACGGGACTGCATAGTTAGTAGAGAAATGATCTACATGCTAACTTTATTGTGCTTCCAAATCTTCTACAGGACTGAATGATGCGATGTGTCCCGTCTAAAGGGGCCTTTGCTTTTTAGGTCTTAGTTTCATGACGGTTAGTATGTATTATGAGTCCAAGTATGTTCAATATTTGGTTAAACTATATACTTGTTTTACCTAAAGTCAAAGTTTGTCAGTTGTCTGTGCTTCTGTTGAGGTAACATTGGCCTTGTTTTACCTTCTTTCAATGGATGAAAATGTGCTATTGGTGTATTTTATACTCCTGTGCAAATAAAGTGTTGCATTTATTTGATTAAAACCAAATAAGAGCACACACGTAAGTGGACTTCATTTATTCTCCACGCAATAGGGGTGCCATGTGTATGTGAGAATGCATTTCTGAAAATAAACGATCAAATCACTAGTAATTTAGTTTGCCAGTGAATCCACGATAATGGATCAGATTCCAATAAAACCTTTACAACAGACAGCTTAATTAGAAGACGCAGGCTTTGATGAGCCCTCGGGACTACAATATTTTCCAGCATTTAATTGCCACAGTTAAAACTTTAAATTACAGAAACATTACATCTAGTATACCATGAAACAAGATGCTAACTGTACACAAAGGGAGAAATGGACGGCTAGGTTTCAGAAAGATTGTCACTGAAGAAACAATAAAAAGGTCACGACTAATGACATGATCACAACCCTGGTTTAAACAAATCAGGGTGGCAACTGTCGGTGTGTATCGCCAGGAGGGGGGAGTACATGGACGATTTTGTACACAAATATTAAAACCAAAGTTATCTTTTAAAAGCTTAGCAGCATTTCAAGAGATACAAAACTTTTTTATAAAAAGCTGAATTTTCTTTCATTCATATAGTGATAAAGGCTGCATCTATAATATGATATCAGGTCATAGACAATATAAATCTGCAGTGTGTATACTATGTACCAATCGTAACAAGTGCACGAAGAAGACGTTGACTAGGTTTGTTCATAACGGGTAGGTGTGCTCTCAAAAGCACGATCGGAGCAGTCCTTTTCTCTACACTTGGGGAGGAAGTGAGGGCTTTACAAACAAAAACATGGACATTTACCACAAATTTCGTCCGTGCCCTGAGTTGCTGCACTCCAGCATACATTTAGTGAATATCTTATTTCGTTAAGATAACTCCGGCACAACCGATGCCTGGTGGCTCAGACCCTATCCCGGTGATTCCTTGGAAGAGGGTCCAAATAGTGAATACGCACACCCTGCCTTTCTAGCGCTTTGCGGTGAGGTTTGTCCTGTGTGCTTGCAGGTGTGGGTGGAGGGGGGGGGGGCTGTAGACCCCCACGCTGGGGGCATGGTGGTCTTGAAGGAGGAGGTGCCACAGGCCTCAGAACCGTCCCTGCCTGGCGTCCCCGATGGCGCCCCAGACGTCGAACACGAATTCGTCGGGGAAGGCGAAGTCTCCGAGCGCCTCGTCCAGCGCCATGGCGAACTCGTCGGGGTTCTTCTTGTCGCGACCGACCTCCACCATGGTGGCCGCTGGGGGGGGGGCGGTACATCGGTACATCGGTTAATCACAAGAGTCACACAGTTATAGCATAATAAAGAAACGGGAGTAAGGTGCTTCAATAAGCAAAGACCTCAGTACTCGTGTTTGGTCTTTCATGGTATTGACTAACAAACAGGTAAGGGTCAGCCGGATATACCTCCATCACCGTCTTTTATGTAGAGATCATTTGCATAATAAAGGCCATTAGCTTCCTTATTATAATGAGTTTGATGATACAAATAAGTATCTTCCCAAAATACACAAACCCATACTAAGGTCTATACTTCCATAACAATGACGCCTTCATAAAAACAATGTGCGATAGCCCCCTCCCCCCCCCCCCTCCCCTAAGGAAACAGCTCTCTTACTGCCAAAAACAACAGGTTGCCTTGAATAATATCTTGAACATCAGCAATGTCCTGACAAAGCAGTGGAGCCAAAGTGTGGGAATGAAGTCACAATAACAATCAATCAGCACGCCCGCTGAACGCAGTCTACCCACTGAACGCAGTCTGCCCGCTGAACGCAGTCTACCCACCGAGCTCCGTGTCTCTGATGCCCATGTAGCTCTCCAGGAGGTCGTCCACTTTCCTCACAGCCTTCTCCTCGAATTCTGTGGGCTGCAAGATATATACAACAGGAAGCATGTCAATGATGCAACGAAGTCACTCCAACAGCAAGCTCAGCTTGAAGCAATTACTAGCATAACCAACAAGCGAGCGGCGCACACTTTACGAGTGTGTAGGACTTCCGTTACTGACGTAACGTCATGGCAATAATACTATTGCCAATCTCGACAAACAAGCCAGCGTTACTGTAACGGAGCTGGCGGGAGCACAGCTCTGGTTTTGTGAGTTTTCGTGAAAGGCACGCATACAATTTCAATGGGGCCTTCACAACGTCCCCTTTTGAAGGCCTACACGTAGAAGCTAGAGATGAGAGCAGGACGTTGGCGAGACCCATACCAGGTCCTCGACTGTGGCCGGGCCCTTGGCGCGCAGCCTCAGCGTCCCTCTGCCCGTGCCCATCTTGTTCTCACTGGCTGGTTTGGCACCCTTTGACCTTGGCTCCAGCATCTCTGAAGCAGGAGACAGAAATGTTAAACGCGTATCTAAAAAAAGCTCCCATGCCATCATCCACCCACGTCCTTATGTCACTGCACCATTTATACCATTTATACTTTCAACATATGATTCCAACCTCAGTTCCCTCCTGGCAGAGAGAGCCTGGGAGAGATTGAGGGGGGGAGGGATGGAGTGGGTGAGAAAAAAGACGAGAGTGCAAGACTGCATGCCATGGATGGTTCCTTCTTCGCACCGTGCAAAGCTTTCACCATTCATCCTAAAGTGTCGCGTGGCGCAGGTGAGCCGTGCGGACGTGAACGGCCTTCACGCGGATCACAGTGCCCCCTGGACCAGGCTCCCCGGGGACTCACCGAAGGCCTTCATGGGCTCCACCAGCTTGAGGGTGAAGGTCTGGTCGCGGGGCAGCTCCTTCAGCATGCGAGCCACCTCGTAGTGGCGCGTGCCCACGATGTTGTGGCCGTTGATGCACTCGATATGGTCGCCCACGCAGATCACCTTCACGTTGTCCACCACGCTGTTGTCCTTGATGCGCTGCCGGGACGACACGGGAGGAGGACGAGGGCAAATTGAAGGCAGAGATATTGGGTGGATGATTGAAATGGGTGGAGGAGGAGGAAGTAGGTGGAGGAGGAAGGGCGAGGAGGGAGGCTGACTTCTGCGTCTTTGCCTGCTTGCAATAATTTATTGAAAATAGGAAATGAGGCCTAACCGCTTAAATCATAGTTGGATACTTAATGCCTTTATAGTGACCAACTGTCCCTGCAAGTCCCTTCACGGCCGGCTGCATGATGCAGTTCTTCTGCACCGTCACTGGGAGGCGCATGTGAGCAACAGGGTCCACTTAGCTGATGAATAAGCTCCTTAGACCAGCCTCATTTGTGCGGGGTATAAACACACTGTAATAATTATAATAATCTTAATTATAACCACAGCACGGATTGTGATAGTTGAGTTATTTAAATAGCCCCTACTATGATACCATGTAATCAGGGTTTAGCATTTAATCATTGTACTTGCATCTGCTACATTCAACGCTAAGGCTTTAGCTGTTAACCTTTGTTTTCTGACCTTAAAGCTCTTTAACAGAGGAGGACAATGTAATTGTCGACAGTAAACATACAACTGAGATCCAAAATAACAGAAAGGCAATTGTTAATAAAGCCAGAGTTCACAGAATAACGATATGAAGGACATTTCTTCTCTAATTACATCCAGGGCTATTTTTACATTTAGTTGCAATATTAAACCCACCCAATAGGATTGCAGGCAGCACAAACAATAAGCTAGTGCACGTTTATCCCACCCAGACAGCTTTACTGGCCGACATTCTGACTACCTTTCGCGATTAGCAAAGCCCTCCTTATAAACCAAACGGCAAGCAAAGAACGAGAAAGGCCTGTTCCAGATGGGCCTACGATAACAGCGGCTCCACGGGGATACTAAAATGCTTTTGATACTCTTCACCAAGTCTGGCACAAAATTCAAAAGACCTCATTTCCATTTAGGGAACCGCACTTAGTATGGAAATGGAGCCTCATTTGCCCACCAAACCCACGGTCCACCTGCCAGCTGCCCACCTTGATGAAGGCGAACCCAGCCCCGTTGTCGGTGATGGTGAGACCCAGCGCGTCCTCCGATTTGAACACTTCCACCTCCTTCTTGATGCCCCTGACGTGGGCAAAGATGAAGTCCTCCAGGCCGATCTGCCCTCCCAGCAGCTTCTCCATGTCGATCTTGTGGGTGTTCAGGGTACAGAAGAGGATCTGCACGCACACACGGAAACCACACGACACTTTCCATGAACAGGATATACAATAGAAACACTGATGTCTGTTTTGAATACCACACAACAATAAATGGAAGAGCCTGATTGTATAAAATTGTGCAACCGCCACAGGCCATTAATCTATGCCTGCCAACTTTCACTAGTATCTGGTAACAGAATGATTTGACTGCCAGGCGAGAACTGGTTCAGAAAGCACAGGAAATAAGGCCCAACCATAGAAACCCAATTGGTCACACGTTATCGTAAACACATCAGTGAAAACCTAGTGTTGTATCTGGGCCCAGCCGAACAGACAGACAGTAGTCTTGTCAGCAGACGGTCATCTGAGACAGCTGTGTTCATCTTGTGACGGGAGTCCCCAGGCAGGACCAAGTTAAGATTAAACGCATTCCAATGGAACGTGGCCAGAACTCTGGAAATCTGGCTTCACACCTTAAAGCTGAGACACCACGTCAGAACAGGAGGCAACGTGCTGTGTGTGCGTGTTAGTTAGAAAGTAGCTGCGCGAGTCTAAGTTAGAAAGTGTGTGCGTGTTAGTTAGAAAGTAGCTGCGCGAGTCTAAGTTAGAAAGTGTGTGCGTGTTAGTTAGAAAGTGTGCGTGCGTGCGTATCGACAAGAATAGAACATCCCCCCTAATCATTTTTAATGATGAACCATTTATTCCACAATACATCACCAGCCTATTAATAAACCTCCCTTTTAATTGCAACGCTTATGCAATCATGGACCCCACCAACCCATACCCCCAGAGAAACCTTTCTACTTCTGAGTGAAGCTGAACTTGTGGTTACAACTCCCTGTGAGAACTAAACTACCATGCTTAATCTACACCTAAACACCCCACAGCGCCCTACACGTTCTCTGGCAGCAGCAAGGCAACCCGCCCAGCCACCGAAGGACCAACACTGAGAGACACACACACACACACACACACACACACACACACACACACACACACACACACACACACACACACACACACACACACACACACACACACACACACACACACACACACACACACACACACACACACACACACCATCAGGTGACACAGATCCAGTCACGTTGCTGTGGGTTACCAGAGTATAAAAGAAAGGATTAGGAAAGAAACAGAGAGGGGGGGTTGGTGTTGGGGGGGGGGGGGGGGGGGCTGAAGTGGCGAGCAAAGCAGAGCAGCTGAAGTTCACTCTCCCTCCCTCTCCCCCTCTCTCTCGTACTCTCTCTCCCTCCCTCTCCCCCTCTCTCTCTCTCTCTCTCACCCTCCCTCATCTCTCTCGTCGGTCTGAGTGTTTGGGATTACCACCGATAACAACGCACACGCGGCGTTGCCAAGGCTGCTGCTAGAGCCACGCCCCTTCACCCGTCCCAAGAAGGACGCCCCCCCCCCCCACACACACACACACACACACACAATGGGCCGTGATCGACACACACACACACACACCTATGAAGCCTGTCTGGTCCATTCATGAATCGCGAGGGCAATAAGCACCAGATGGATGGACAGCTTACCATTCACCTGAAAGGAGGCGCTGAACAAAGGACCATGCGTCTATCTGCTACTCATTTCCATCATATTTCTTTCAAAATGGGATTTTGTAGCCAGTTTTTAGTTACACAGAACAAATTGATTTACAGAGAAAACACTTGAGCGTTTTAGGCATCCATGATGGGATAGGTTTGTATTTAAAAATAATTGCAACGTTGTAAAATAAACACCATTCAAAAGAGGCAGCGTGAGTCAAATTGATTCTAGGTAATAGAACCAAAGTATTTCTCATCCTGCTATTTAAAGGGTCGGTGTGCATTATTGGAGGCAGCCGTTGAATGCAAAGCTTGCTAGACCCGTTTCTTTGATAGAGTAGCATCTGCTCATTGTGGCTCCCTTACAGATTCAGTATCCGTGGCCTATATATGACTCGGAAAAGAGGTAACAGCCTCACATGTATCTGTGTTTATTGTCTTATTAACACGCTGGGAATGCTGATCTGGCTGAAACACCGCCCTGGAATCTGATTAGGCATTACAAGAAACGCCTTTACTAACTTTTTGAATGACTGTCAAACCATAATAGACTTAGGAAACAACAATCAGCATTTAGGCCACAAATCATTCACCTTAATGCGGATGTAGGCTTTTATTTCCCTGAAGTACATAAACAGAAAAATAACAGCAATAGGGAACTGAATAAGCAGAGGGTCAAAACGTTTATAGCCGTGCTTCAACACGCAGTCATGGTAAAGCATTGGGTTAACAAAGGACAAATTATGAAAGCTAAACAAGTAAACCCCAGACACTCCCATCCTATAGAGTCAGTAGATTAGTCAAATAGTATACAAGGTTGGCAGACAACCCCCAAGTCAAATTCTCCTCCTCCTCCACACACCCCACCCCATTCCACGACAGGAAGGTGCAGACAGACGAAAATAAGGAACACCCACAAGCTCTCGTTTCCCGTATTGTCTTGCTGTCCGTGTCATCACCAGTGGTGCAACCGTCCTCCGATAGACCAACGGTGAGCTCCTTCTTACCACACGTTGGCGATGCTGTTGGCCTAGTGATGAGCGTAGCTCCTATGGCGCTGTGTGTCGGGTAAACAACCACTTAGAAGCCCCATGTATCTCTTCGAGGCTGAGCCAGCACCTGGGGTCAGCCCTTCAGCGCACATCACAATCCCCTCCTGGCTGAGAGCGTGTGGATATAGGGCCCTACACGCGGACACACCGGGAACACCCGTGGGCCTTTGGTCAAAGTGTGTTATTACATTGTTGCTAAAAAAGATTTAGCATCTGTGGCCCCAAATAGATTTTTATTTTGAATAGCAGTGTTTCCTTGTACTATGAAGCATGAAACCAGATGGAGGATGATTGGTAGACGGTCAGTTAATGGGCCTAGTATTGGTACCCAAACCATTTCACAATGATGTTTGTACATTTATAAAAAAGGATATGCATGTTAGGTGGTGTAGGTGAAATCAACATTTTGACTTCCAGCATTGTTCAAAAGGATGGCTCTACCAACAGCGACAAACAACGAGTCCTTCAAGTATAAAATACCCCTTGTCAATCACTCTTACATTCCTGTCCATCAAATATCAGTAGAAAAGTACAGCTAGGATTAGTTTGTGCCCAAGGCGATTCAGGTCACAACTCAAAACTCTTGTCTGCAGGTTTTTGAAAAGGGTCAAATAGTTCAGTAGCCCGTTTTGAAACGGGTTTGGGAGGATAGTATCTTGTCTATTTTACACACATCCTAGAAGAGGAATCTACAGGTTGTGTGTCACACACACACACACACACACACACACACACACACACACACACACACACACACACACACACACACACACACACACACACACACACACACACACACACACACACACACACACACACAGTGCCAGCAACTGCCTCAATCTGATTTGGCTCCATCAATTCAGATTGTTACCTCTAATCTCCCTGATTAATTAAGAATTGTTCCGCTTGAAAGCTCGAGAACAAGTCACACGAACTGCCAGTGGAGGCTTGACCTGGGAACTGGGCTCCATAATGTGTGGGGTCACGACGGAACGTCCGACGGGTTGAAACACTGAGTGTCTGCCCGATAAAAAGCGAGAATAGATCATATCCAAAGTCCTAGGCAAATGGGAGGCTTTGCCAAGAGCCAGGAAGCATGCCGTGTACAATGGTGGACAGGTTTGCAAAGTTGACCGGCCACACCTAAAACACTACACCTGAGAGCACAAAGAGAAGACTTTGACCTGCTGTTCCCAAACACATTAAAGAGATCTCTTTCCATGGACGATGATTGCAGTCATCATGACGTAAGCCATGCAGTCTGTGTGTCCATACTGGTCATGTTTTATGCGATACAGAAACTACTCTGACAGCCTTGCCATATATCATTCTATATCATTATGTCCGGCTTAGTCTTGACAATGCATCTGTGATGTCATAGGCGGTTTTCTTATGGTATTAGTGACTGCTATGTGGATATGCCACCAGCCTAATCCCTGAGCACTTACCAGAAACAACAACTCATGATGGTGGTCTTTAGTATGAGATGCAGGACCAGTCTCTCTGGACCAGCTCTATTGCGTTCTTCTAACCTCGATTGTACTAATGGACTTTCTAAGTAAAATGTGCTTGAGGCAAACTCAACAGAAATTAGAATGCCGGCTAGAGCCGACTGATCCCATAGTGTTCTGTAAAAAATAGATAAAAAACATCTCACATTGGATAACAAGAACTGAGTCAGCTTGCAGATGCACAAGAGTTCAAAGTACGACGTGTTCCTCTTTGAGAGAGTGCTCCACTCATCAAATCATCCTCAATCAGCAGCCATTACGGGCGAGATGAGCTCCAGTCAGTCAACCACACATTAGCATCTGCCCCCCCCCACCCAAAGGGTAGTTGTTGGGAGGCACAGTGCAGAATGATTCTAAACTTCATCCCTCCCTATATTACCGTTTGAACCGAACCAGGCCACGCCAAGCATTCCCTCATTTGAATGCATTGCCCTGGCTCTTTTTGGTAAGTATTCTATGGTTGACACAGTATGCACTTTAACTCCACATCAGCCTGAGGCATATCCCCGCACTCACGCCGTTGGTCTCGGTCATTAGTTCTGACCTGCAGCCATTTGGTTCTAAACCATGATAGTTTGAACCATTTCTCAACAATGTAGAAATAACTAGAATGCTTAAAGGGCTTCAATAAACACCGGTGAACAGCACAGGTCAAACGGTCCTTTCAGGGGGCGGCCGGGTGGATCCGTTTGTGTTAATTGTGGAGGTAGATGTTTCCATGGGCTGTGTTGGACTGGGGCCAGGCTGTGGTGGGAGAGTTATCTCCCAGTTTTGCAGGCTGTGCCCACTAAGCCGGACGCGGGGGACTTCCTCTTGGAGAAGCCGGTGAATTTGGTAAAAGTTCCGACATCACATCACTAGCCCTGCAATGCTTCAGTCTCAATCTCTGTTCCACACGCCCCTAACTTGTTTTCATTATTGCCTTGCCGTGCAAGTTGACATGATAACACACGCACAGACACATCTTCAGGATACAACAACATAGTGATAAAGATGGGTGGGGATTATTGAGAGAAATTGCGATAATGATACGAGGACAGGATTGAAGTCCACTTTGAATTAATGTAGAATGTTAAGTGCCTGGACAGAAACTCATTGTCATTTACGGTCCTTATCCAGTGTTTGTTCTTATATCAAATATTGGCCAATTAGGGAGTGAGAAGGAGCCAGAGCCTAGCCCACTGCAGAATGAGCCCAAGGCTGAGACACAAACTGACTAGAAGTAACATGTAATTTGAAGGGTCACACACACAGAAAGGAAAACAATCCCAGCAGTAAGATTGCAGCACATTCCGTGTTGGTCTCTCACTGAAATGTGGTTGACCTATGCTTTGGGTTAGGACGGAGTGATATACATAATGGTAAAACTCTTCTACAAGTGACAATCTTATGGAATAAATATTTGCTTTAAAAAAATTATAGTTACTTGTTGCATTGTTTTACGATAAACGTACATTTAGCAGAAAGTGCTTGTGCTTCCCAACTCCAAAGTGAAGCGAACACTGCATGTTCCGACAAGGGCAACATTGAAGACTTGAACGAACAAATCCCAGCAGTAAGAAAAAGAACAACAATACAATCATCATACAATTTGTCTTTTGCAATCTGCCCATTCAACCAGAAGGACTAGATTCATTAGTGTCAGACAACCATTCTTGTTGTTCCAGTGTACACGTTTTGTTGGAAATCCGCATGTGTAGCCTACAGCGCCGTGGCAGCTTTGAATGCCATTGGTGACAATGTGTGGGACATGAAAAATAGAAAAGCATCCTATGATCAGCGAAGCGGAGCGTGGTGGGGGAAGGGCTGGGATTCCTATCTCTTGTAGCCACTTGAGGCCGCCTGGCCAACACATTATCTTGTAGTTTTCAGGGCAACAAAAGACAAAACATGCTAGTAATAAGATTCCTTTGAAAGGAAATTACGTATCTTAGGTCCTTAATTCATTGACGTAGGAAAGAGATTAAACTTGCAGTGGATAGTTTCTAGGTTCCCTGAATATAAAAGTATCTGTGAGTATAACATTTGAGAACCACCTTTTTCTTTCTGGAAATATTCAATGGGATTAATACATATTGAATTCATGATCTCGAAAGCAGCAGAATAGATCTGTCGATATGTGTTGTGGAAATACTGGACCCTTTCTACCAAAATAAGAAGTTGTACAAAAGGCTTAAATATCATTGGATTCTGTCAAAAAAAAACCACCCGGCCCCCAAACATGTAGTTCACCGTAACTTCGTCCGACAGCATGTGTATGATCACCACCATCCATGTACTCACCTCTGGCGGTGCCATGTTAAAGACATCTGCTATCTTCCCGTACAGTTCCTTGACATTGCTAAATCCTTCAATCCGGCCGGTCGGGCTCCCGTGCGCCAGCTGCGTGTGGAACACGAGCTTCGGCCGCAGGTTGGCAGGTGGAGGCGGGAGTCCCGCGCCGTTGACGGTGGATTTAGCAGGGTTACTTCCACCTGCGTGTCCTCCGACCTCCTCGTTCTCGACTAATTGTTCTTTCGTATACTTGTTTTTCTTCCTCCATGGTCCCAAAGGCATTTTGACCGAATCCGTGAGAGGCACACAAGTGTTATTCCCGACGTCGTCCCGCTAAAGCATCGGAGTGGCTACCTGTTGGGACGCTTCCTTCCGCCTCGGACGCTCCTTCTCGCTCACGATTTGACTTTGTTCTCCACAGTGACTCAGCCCTGGTTAGCGAATGAAAGTTGAAATATTCAACAGGTAGGTGGCGAGGGCTGCAAGTCTTCTTCGCCACCTTAACTACAGTAAACTCTTGATACTGCCTGCTGGCCGCCGGGAAACAATAGCGACACTGTTCCAACCTATAAACAAGAATGGAACGCAGGCGCAGTCAGAGGGAACCCGGCTGAGCCCAGCCCGGACGATTCACCTGCTGTTTGTGGAAATATTCACAAGTAAGATGATAGCCTACTACTGATCGGCCTTTACCATACTAACATGCGTTTAACTGATACTAGTTAAACACGATTTAGACAATCTGATCGCATTTCAAATTATGTTGTCAATCATTTGTACAATATAACCTATTTTAGTACGTATTCAATATATGTATTCAATCTATATATTCACAATTGCATATCAAAACCATTTCTCAACATTAACACATTGGCTAGCTCATATATGTCATCAGACTAATGCATAAAATAATGTTTGAATGGATAAGGTAAATGAAGAAAAAAGCTTAAGTTATTTTTATAGATACAGTATATATAGATATCTTTATCTATATGCAGTACATATAGATAGATATATCACGTTTCCTAACAAAACTGAACATTAAAAAGAAAAAGGCATCGGATATTCGCCCAAGTAAACCTGCCTAATCATAAATAAAAAAAAAAGCACACGCTGGACCATTGTTCCGAGATGAGTGATATGGCGCTCCCTTGTGGGAAAATGCAAAGGCCTCGATGTTGGCAGCTAATTGCTAACAGCTGAGTCCAAAGAGCCAGCCTATATTTACACAGTCCCACTACACACTAGTAACGTAGAAAACAAAGAAAAACATGTATCAATAGATTTTATTATCAAGTTTGATAAATCTGATCTTTAGGTAGTCGACAGTCACAACAAACTATACCAATTTGTTAAAATAAAAGTCACTTTTATTCTTCTTCAAAGTAGGCTGAAGTTTGCATCGTTATTTAAAAGTTACAGTTCCGTAGGCCTTACCTAAAATGTGCAATAGCCAAATGTTTGAGTGTAGTCGGCCCTTGCACCCTTTGTCCCTAGGGTACACTTGCGTTTCTTTAGTTGAGCCTTTTTTAGCATATCTATAAAAGCATCTATCTTTTATTACACGGTCTGCCTCAAAATACACACTTGAATCTGTACATAAGAACGTGGCTTGATTATACATTTGTGAAGACTGGCCAAAGGAATACAAAAAACGAATAGAACATGTCCTTTACCACAGGGCAGGTTTCTAAAATAACTAGGACTTTGGCAATTGTTTACATCTGCATCTTCATCATCAAAGGAAACCTAACAAAAATAGGGGGAGGAGAAGTAAGGAGTTACCATGTACACAATGTTAACTTTCAGATATAAACACTTCATCTACTTGGCAACATGCATGGCTTTAATAAAAACACCACATATATGAAAAATAGAAATTGCACATTCATTGAAAGGGGTTAGGGGGATGGGTTTGGGGGAGGGGGGCACCAGGCGAAAGCCAACAGATGTCCTTATTGTGTTTATATCTGTGTATACGTGCATGTGTGCGTGTGTTTGTCTGTGTGATCTTGTCAGGTGCTAAGACATCACCCCTTGTTCCGTCCATGTCCTTCTTCTTTCATTTCCTTCCCCTCTTCCTCTCAGGCAGGTAAGTGGCGTTTCAGAACGTCCTTGGCGTTGCTAGGTAGAGTCTCTGGGAAGTTCACGTCAAACTCCACCACCAGGTCTCCCCTCTGCTCTGGGGTCTTGGGCAGAGGGAGGCCCTGGCCGGCCACGATCTGCCTCATGCCCGGCTTGATGACGTCCGTGATCTTCATGTTGCACGTGTTCCCGTCGATGGTGGACACGGTCACCGAACAGCCGCACAGCGACTGTAAGGACACAGGGGTTAGGGGTTCAGTAGAATAGGGTCTCCACTGTGAAGAGAAGAAAGTCAACAATAGTATGAAGACTAAAAAAGTGTAAAATCACTGCACACTCGTAAGCTGATTTACTGGAAGTAGAAACGGTTACAAAGTAGCAGTTGGTAGTAGCCTAAAAATACTGTATGTTGAATGATGGAGAGGGTGTAAATGTTGTTACTCCGGGAGTGAGCAAGGCGATGGAGAGACTAACGAAAGCTTAGGCACACGGCGAGTGAACTGCTCTATGGGATAAATTGCCGGCGAACCGCTCTAGCCGAGCCTTCTCTCGGAGGGACGCTAAAGTGTGTTGCATAGCGACCGTCGTGCATTTTGAAGGCAGCCAGGAGGGACTACTTTTTTGTATTCTTTAAAAAAACAGCTATTTTGACTTTCTTGTTTTTTTTTTGAAGGGGGTCGCCGGCCCTCCGCAGCGCGTCGGGCCGGACAACGCCCCTTAACAGTGGTATAATGAGCACATACCACAGCCTGTCGTGAGCTATTGCTTAAGTAATGGACTAGGTTTCTACACATATTCCATGGCCACTGACCCACCGGTAGGGTAAATGCAGTGCATTTGTATGGCGCTTTTACCCAATGCGCTTTACAATATTGCTCAACATTCACACACCGACGGTGGTGTCAGCCATGCAAGGCGACAGCTAGCTCGTCTGGAGCAGTCAGGGTGAGGCGTCTCGCTCAGGGACACCTCGACACTCAGCGAGGAGGAGCCGGGCATCGAACTAGCGGCCTCGCGGTTACCAGCCTCCTGAAATTGTATTGAACTCAAACTCATTATATATTTGGGATGATATTATGGATGTAAGTACAATAATATGTGGCAGTATCAGGTTTTATATGGTTGAAAACCAATGGATGGAACATTCAGGGAATAAATGATGTTGTAGTCAGATACGATTCACTGAGAAATCGGCCCCGGGAACACAATGCTGGAACACGGCTGGAAACACAGCATGCAGCAGAAGGAAGTAGTAGTTTAGTGGTCGCGTGAGAGCGTAGCAGCAGCAGCTAGTCAATGGCTCACTGCTGTTCCCATTGGGGACACTGTGTCCTGTTAAACACTTTAGAGAAAGTAATGAGTCATTTACATTTCCTCCCGTACAGTGCGGTCGTACGACATGATTAACGGGCTGAATAACACCTCTGTTGTTGTTCATGCGTTTCAAGACCGTCTCATCACTCAGGGCCGGCCCCAGGTCTGTTTTTGAACAGTAGATATTATTATATTCTCAAAAGAGGTGTTGAGAACTAAAGGCCTACACGTTTTCCCGTGGGCCAGAGGCCATATTAGTACATCTTTGCACCAACTGTGTGTGGGCGAGCCTCTAGCATTCTGTCTCACAGTGTTGCCGATCTTATTTCTCGCCCCTCCATGATTCAGATGACATAACAAGCTCCTGAAGGGTGTGGGTATTTATACTCATTGGAAACCAATTTGAGAAAGAAACGTCTCACTCAAATGTCCTCCGACCCGTGACAGGTCTAGAACTTGAAATGTATTAGTAAGTATAATTAGAGATGTCCGATATTATCGGCCCACCGATATTATCGGCCCGATATTAGCATAAAAATGTAATATCGGTCAATATCGGTATCGGATTTTTTTTGCCTTAAAACCGATTTTTTTTATTTTATTTTTTTATTTATAGCTCAAATAAATGTTTTCAAAATTGTGCAGTACAGTGCACATTGTAATTGACTCATATTTGTGCATTTATTCAATTAAGGTTATTGAGTTTTAGTTAAAGAAACATACTGCTATGTTGCACATAGTTGTTCAGGTACAATGTTTTATCATTTGTGAAGTCAAGTTTGCCCTATTTGTTGTGGGCATTGTCAAGATTATCTCAGGGAGAGTGTAATCCAAACTGTTGTCTGAGACCATTAAAAAAATAAAAATAAACATGGCACTTTTCCCTTAAATTAAGTTGAAGTATTTTTCTTATTTTGCACAGACAATGTTAACATTTGGAAAGCCTTGTTGCATTCAAGAATGCATCCAGTGGGGCATCACAATAACATTAAGCATGTTGTGTTAATTCCACAACAGGAGATATGTAATGTTACCTAAATTAGGTTTGAGGAAAAATAAATAACCCAAATATCGACATCGGTATCGGCTGATATCGGAATCGAAAATTTAGAGTTGGACAATATCGCATATCGGATATCGGCAAAAAAGCCAATATCGGACATCCCTAAGTATAATACAAACTCTAATCCATAGCGTGGAAAACATCGGCCAATGGGTGATGATGGATCCATTCGGTGCATCGAATAACCCCGAAACACAATGAACGTGCAAACCGGCTAAATGTTTGGAAGCGCATCATGTGGTGTAACCGCTGCGTCCGCCTTCCCCGACGCCTCACCTGTCTCAAGCTGACGCGCACCGCGTACACGATGTCAGAGCCCTCCCGTCTGAAGTGGGGGTGGGCCTTGTCCTTGATGACGAACACGATGTCGGCGGGTATGGTGCTGGGCGACTCGTCGCCCTCGCGGGGGAACGTGATCTTGGTGCCCTCCTTCCAGCCCCGCTTGATCTCGATGGCGAGGATCTTGTCCTCGTGGCGCAGCGTGCGCCCGTCGGGGTTCAGCCTCTTGCGGGAGATCTTCATGCGCTTGGTGCAGCCGTGGAACACCTCCTCCAGGGAGACCCGCAGCTCGTGGTGGATGGCCGGGTCCTGCTTACGCCGCTGCCCCCCCCCTCCACCCCCCCCCTGCTGCTGCTGCTGCTGCTGGCCCCCCACGCCCACGTGGCGCTCGCGCGGGAAGCCGTTGATGTTGAAGCTGGTGAAGGAGCCGAAGGGGTCGCCGCCGTCCACCTCCATGTCGTCCTCGTCGCCGCCGAGGCCGCCGCCGCCGCGCCCGTTGGCCTTGCGCCCGAAGAACATCTCGAAGGGGCTGGTGCCGCCGAAGAAGGTGTTGAACGTGGCGTGCGGGTCCCCGTGGAAGGTGTAGGTGAAGTTGCTGCCCTGGCCGTCGGGGGCGGGGCCGTTGCCTCCCTTGAGACCTGACGTCAGGGGGGAGAGAGACACAAGGTCTGCCGGTCAGGGGCGTGGCCAGGACTAGCGTGGTTGGACTCGGTCTGCTTTGAGAGTATGCAGCATTATAAAGAATATTATAAAGAATTTACTTGCTTTCTTTTTGGGGTTAGTTTAAATGTGTACGTTATGTTTTTGCGTATTTTGGGTTAGCATTGGGTTAATCATACTTGTTAACAATACATTCTAATGTGTATTTGTCAAGCAAGTGTTACCTATCAAATACACATTAGAATGTATGTTTAACAAGTAACACTTGTCAAACAACTCTGTCACCCATTTATGAGGCTTATGATTTACGGTGGTGAGTTTACCTCAGGGCTCCGGGCTGAGGTACGACTTCGAGGCTCTTGAATAAATCTATGTAGGATGAGTATTCATACTTGAACTCTGTTTTTCAACGCAACTATCCTACTTTTACATGTGTTAATGTCCACCGGAAGCTCTAAACCTGGTTATGTCATATTCATAAATGTGAGGCACTCAGTTTATAAAAAGACATAACCTTAAACCTGAGCCTACTAAGAGGCAGAATAACGGGTGGAACAAGCCAGTGCATTAAACCTCCACTGTGTGGGACTTCACTAGAGCCATTAGTTCATGGGTCATGGTGGAGGTGTTTTTAATGACACATATATAATAATTTATTTCATGAACCACTAGTTTATGCATAAAACAACAGATTGCAAATCTTTTTTAATTTTGAGAAAGCTCATCCTTTGACTGGATTTTTCCTTCATTTAGAATCTGTTATCTTCTTTTTTCATTGTACGGAAGCATGCCCTTTTATTCACTTGCATTTTCAAAGGGAGATATTGAACAATCAAATAGCTGTAGTTAAAAGATGTTTGAGAATTTGCAAATACTGTGTAGCTTTAAGAGATTAATGCATTATGAATGAAACGCCTTTTATTTTATTGTTATTATTACGAACAGTAGGGCTAAAGATGGTTATGGATGGCATAGAAGCCCTCCTTCATAAAACATTATTCTATCGTTTTCGTTTTTTTTTTAAAATTATTATTATTCTACATAATGGAATGTAAGAACTTCTTCCAGTAGCCTTTTTAGGGAGCATTCCCAATCCAGAACCTAGCCTGGTTGTAGATGGGTGGGAACCATCAGGCTACTGGGAGAAGTCATGCCAGGAAACCACAAAAAGTGATGTATGGCTGCAAAACGACATTCAAAACATGAATAAAATGTAAAGTAACTAGAAGGTATAAGAACAGTGGCAGCTACTTCATTATCAAGCTCCACATCTGTTGAATGTAGACTGACGGTTTCCTCTAAAAGGAATAACGGAGATGAGCGTCCTGAACATGATCTAGGTCGGTCTTTCATGTAGGTAGACTTTTAGACTTCGATTAGCGATAATTCGCGAAGGATGATTTATAGGCCAGAGACAGTTCCATTACGAGTTTGGTAGCCATGTCTCATTTTTAGTAGGCTATCACAAATAGCATACCATGCCCTCAGCAACGACGTGGATGTGTTTATAGCAACGTTACCTTCCTCTCCGTACTGGTCATAAATCTCCCTCTTCTTGGGATCACTGAGGACTTCATACGCCTCGGCGATCTCCTTGAATTTCTCCTCGGCATTGGCTGCCTTGTTTTTGTCGGGGTGCCATTTCAAGGCCTGCTTTCTGTATGCTTTTTTGATGTCCTCATCCGCGGCTCCTTTAGAAATCCCCAGTATTTTATAGTAATCTTTCCCCATTTTCCCCCAAAAACGTCCCCGCCTGGAAAAACTGCTGCTCGACGCGGTCGGCGGGTGCTGTCAGTCCCAAAAGAAAATGAATCCAGAAAACCGTGTGATATGGCAGCAGTAGATGTACCGCTATGCCTGTGGTAGGCCTACTACTCGCTATTAAAACCACGAGAGGAAGAGGGTGACTTGGGACTGTTATCGTCCGGAGGCTGTTCATAAACGCCGTGTACCCTGTGTTATTTATCCGTGACGTGGTACCCTCTCTAAATAGCCATTACGCACTCCCCTGCGTCGGGGGTGAACATTGGAATTCAGCAGCTCTTTCTAGAAAGCGACTGCTGAGGCACGTCATTTGCACATTTATCATTTGGAAAGCCCCCCCAGGTGCGACAACGAGTTATTGTAGTTCAATAAAAAAAACTGGACGCGACATGACATTGGGAACAGCTGTAGTGCGTGTGTGTGTGTGTGTGTGTGTGTGTGTGTGTGTGTGTGTGTGTGTGTGTGTGTGTGTGTGTGTGTGTGTGTGTGTGTGTGTGTGTGTGTGTGCGTGCGTGCGTGCGTGTGTGTGTGTTTGAGCGGACGCCAAATTTGTGACGAGACACGTCCGGACGTTTTATACCCCATGCCTTTCTCCTCGAGGCAATTGGTCAACAGAATGGTTTCATTAGAACCACATTGTGTTGTTTACTAATGGATTTCTCTGTGAGGAGAAGCTGCACATTTGTCTTTTATTGATAAAGATGTTATTATTACTTATTAATAATACTTATTATTCCGAGACGGGAAAGTACAGCGCAATTATATGAATTGTCAATAAGATATGCAATATTACAATTTAAAGAAAATCTCAAAATGAAGTGAATAAATTATGATTATCCTCATTACGTAATTATCATAGCCTACAAAGGGGTTTCTCTTCGGGCATTGGCATTTTACTACTGTGAAACAACAGGGACACCTGGTGGAGACTACGCGCTATGGCTGGTTACAATAAGGGGTCTGCTGTCCTTCAGGGATGGAGAGCAACAGAACGGATAGGCCTCTACCGCATTGCCATTGACTAAAGCCATGTCAATGACTCAGCGTCTGTATACGGAGGTCAATCAACAGCGACCGTTTCGTATTCATTTTCTAAATGTTCTTATTTTGAAAAAAATCGAATAATACCTGAGACCATTTCAAATTAATCATGGATAACTTTCGTGGTTTATTTGTTAAACTAGATAAGGATAATAATGGCTTCATATCAGTGGATGAGCTTCACAATGAGATGAGAAAATCGGGAATCCTGCCCACTGAAAAGAAGGTTAAGGTAGGCTAAGGATCACCTTGATACTACAAGCTTGTGCTGTTAAGCTATGCTCAGTGCTTACTGATGGATTAGCCTAAACACAGACTACTTCAACAGAACATCCTTGAAGGCTACGACCAAGACAAGGATGGTAGATTGGATTACAATGAATTCCTCCATTACATGACGGACAGGGAGAAAAAATGGAAAATTCACTTCCATGAGCTTGATAAGAACAAGTGTGGTAAGTAAGTAGGCATGGAATAAACAGGGTTGGGATAAACAGTTGGAGTGCAGCACGGACCGATTGTTAGACTTCTATAGCCTACCACAGAACTCTGTAGCAGAAATACATTTGTGGGCGCTCTACAGGATGAAAACATGAACAAAGGAACATTATACATAAAGAAAATAACACTGTAAAATATACTATTGGAATTGTGTACTCATATCATCTCTTCTCTGATCAGGGTTGATTGACCAGGACGATATCATTTGTTTGTTTAAGGAGTTAGGAGTGAGCATTTCACAGCCGAATGCAAAAAGAATAATACAAATGTAAGACTTTTTTTCCCCTCAAACAATTATAAAAAGTGAATTACATGAATGTAGCATTGGTTAAAACGGTGTCACAATAGCAAGCTCTCTTGCTATGTCCTATTTCCATCAGCATTCATTGGGAATAGGGAGAAATGGCTCACAAACTACACAGTAGAGTAATAATAGTCTGTGAGTAGCTGGTGAATTTCTAAATGAACCAATGAAGACGGTACTTTCCTTTTAGGATGGACAAGGACAACTCTATGACGGTGGACTGGGGGGAATTCCTACACCATATCATTCTCAACCCAGTGGATAACATTGGTGAACTGGTGTCGTCTTGGAAACACAGTTTGGTAAGACTGTGATATTCGCCTAATGTTTAGAACATGATTAGCACTAGAACCACCACCGAGTGAGCAACATGGTTGGAAAAGGTCTACCATGCAAATACAAGTATTGTTCTGCGTATTTGTGAAAGCTGACACGAGTAGCTATAAAGAACTCACAAACTGTAACAGTTGACCCATGGGGGAAATATCCCCAAAAATGTAAATATATCATTGCAGGTTTTTGACGTGGGCGAGAGTCGTCCCCTCTCCTTGGAGTTCCCAGAAGGAATGTCGGGCTCCGGCGTGTGGAGGAGGTTTGTCCTTGCGGCGGGGCTGGCGGATGCCATCTCTCGAACGGTCACGGCCCCCATCGACCGACTGAAGACCCAGCTGCAGGTTCCTGATCCGCACCAGCATGAAAACCCTTAGATGGCAGCATTAGGTTGGCAGAGGCACTGATCCGGGGAAGGATCTGTGTCGTCGAGTGCGAGATCGAAAGCTGATAGTAAACACCCAGAAGTTGTGCCATCCTTATAACTATGAACACCATTTCTGTCTTTTCACTGCATGTACTGTTCTCTGAGCTATTTAGCATCTATATTTGTGTACTTGTGGACATACTTTTGCATGTCTCCGTCTGTCACTGAGAAATGTTTCAGCACAGGAATATTTGCCTGTACACCAGTTGTTTTTCAAACTTTCCATGCATCTACTCTCTGTTTTCATGCAGGTCCATGGATCCAAGACGTTTGCACAGGCGTTTGCGAAGCAGAGGGCGGGCGGGCTACGGTCGATGTGGCAAGGAAACGTTGTCAACGTGCTGAAGGGAACGCCACAGTCCACTCTACAGTGCATGATATACACTCAGGTGTGTGAGTACCTATGGATATGTAGCTGGCTCACGAGTACACAATGTGCACTCACACATCCAGAGATACAAGCACATACACGCACACACACATGGACACGGACACACACAAACACAGAAAACAGAATGTATTTTTCCTCCTTCGGAAACGGCATAATCAACTGCCATCTGTGCATCTCTCGACGCACCCTTTGTCCCCTTGGTCTATTAAAACGCTCACCCCATAAATGAATCGTGGTCACAGTCTGGCACTTTATCTCCTCCACTGCATTCCCTAGATGAAGATGTACACCCAGGATCGGACCAAGGAAGGCCTGTCGGTACAGCAGCGGTTTGGCCTGGGGTGCGGCTCTGGTGCTTTTGCCCACGCTGTCTTCTACCCTTTAGAGGTATCCAGTTCCCCTATGCACCTAAACCAGGGGTCACCAACCTTTTTGAACCTGAGAGCTACTTCATGGGTACTGAGTCATACGAAGGGCACCCAGTGTGATACACTCTTCTGAAATAACCAATTTGCTCAGTTTGCCTTTAGTTATATATTATTAATATTGATTAATGATACTCATCTATGTGAAGAAACTGATCACGTTAATGATTTCTCACAATAATTATCAACAATGACTTAAAAAAGGTGGGAAAGAGTTGTTCAAGAATGAGCTGTGCTATTTTCAGAACCGGCCTGCGGGCCCCTCATATGGTCCTTGGGGCGCCCTGGTGCCCGCGGGCACGGTGTTGGTGACCCCTGACCTAAACAATGCACCAGCATGTACTTACTATGTAATAACAACGTTATGGAACAGCGTGTACCTACACAGTGTTGTTAGTAGTCAGGGGTTAGGAATAGGCGAAAAGGCTTGACTCCTCACTGTTTCCTATAAAGTAGATGATGTTACAGGTTGCTTAGTAGTAACACTGTAATTTGGTATTACTTTATTTTTGTACATGTCACTAGAGCCCGACCGATATAGGATTTTTAAGGCCGATACCGATACGAATATTTTGTGATTTAAAAATCCGATTTACCAATATATCGGCCGATATATATTTAAAAAAAAAATCCAGAAACGCGCAACAAAACTAAGATTTCCCTAACATTGGTTATTTGTAGTTATCCTTTAAATCCTGTTCACTCTCAGCTAACACGTAACAACAGCAAAAATGGACATGGTAGTCATGAATTAAGTCATGCTTATCGACTTTAGAGAAAATCGATGGGGATGTTCTTTTTATTATTCAAGCAATGTATGTCTCGTGACAGTTGCCAACTTACCATGAACACACTTGCACACATGAGCTGTGTTCGAAATCATTCCCTATTCACTCCCTCACTATTACCTATATAGGGTTTATGATATAGTGCACTATATAGGGAACGAACAAACGAGAATTCGGACACTACGATGAACATTTCTAAGCGTCATTTGCGTCAGTAAATGCGCCGGGTATTTGTGTGACGCAGACAGATGCTCCCACATCATGTATGTAAACAAACCGGGCACTCCAGAGGAAAGCTGGAGCTTGTATTGATCTTGAATGCTACATTTCCTTGATCAAGTTTTTTATTAATTTTGAATGTTACATTTTCTATGTTAACTCCCAATTAAATTGTTGACATTTCTAAACGAAAGCCGGAGACTCCATCATTAAATGTATTCGTTTTCGCGGTTATTCAGCTTCTCTTTCTCCTCCGGAAGAACACTACCGCATTGCATTGTGGTATACGGGAGTAACATGTAGGGAACATCGTATGTACACTCAAATTTTAGGGAATTTAAGTGCACTAAATACTTCGAACACAGCTATGAACAACACCGATGATCTCCGTCGATCTCCGTCATTCACTCTGCCTGAATCAGCGAGTTTGGGGCGTTAGAGAAACTTTTTTTTTTATCGGCCATTATAAATGCCGATACCGAATAGTTTGAAAAATGCCTAATATCGGCCGATAATATCGGCCTGCCGATATATCGGTCGGGCATTAATAGGTATATGAAAATTTACAAAATAAAGAAGTATATTCATAAATAGGAATACATTACTTAAATAACCTTAAATAAAACAATAAGAGATATATTGATAAAAGAAATACGTTTTAACCAACACTATACGAGTTGTATCATCTGCAGCCTCCAGGTTTCCGATAGTTCCGATATAGGTTTTATGGAGTTAATAGCTGCTGCCGGTAAGGGCCATGGTGCAGGTTTACGCTTTGGGCTGTGGTGGGTTTTGTAACACTTGATGCCTCCACTGTACAGGTCTTGAAGGTGAGGCTGAACCTGCAGCACAGCGGCACCTACCACGGCATGGTGCAGTGCGCGCGCTCCGTCTACCGTAACGAGTCGCTGGCCTCCTTCTACCGGGGCTTCGGGCCCAGCCTGCTCTGCATGATCCCGTACGCGGGCGTGGAGTGCGCCGTGCATCAGGTGAGCGCATAACGGGAGCACTGTGCACCGGCCAGGGACCAAGCTAGCTCTTCAGAAGAACACGGTTTAAGAGTTATGATATGTCCGGTTAAAAAGCCGGTCAAAGTGTTTGATTATCGAATGGGCAGCCATTATGAACGTCTGCACACGAGGACATTATTCTAAAGAGAAAAACATTCACACAGATACAAAAGCCGTTTTCACACATGTCCTCCGCATTTTCGCCACATTTGTATGTTAGGAGATTCGACCGTGAGGGTGATCCACAGTTGATGCTTCATATGCGGGCATCGATGTCGTTCAGACATCAGTAGAATCGACGGGGGGTTTAGGGGGGTTGGCTTGCAAGGGGCGGGATGTGACGGAGGGTCTAAGTTCGAACAAAAGGCAACTGGCTGATTATAATTTAGGTTGCCACTTAATGAAATGCAAATGAACACCGAAGAGTCAGCAACCTGGCCACTCAAGTGGTGTGAGAAATACCGACTTTCTACTCCTCATTCACATATAAGGTCATTTACATTTCCTACGGATAAAATACTACCTCAGGGTTAGTTTCTCAGGAGATTCCCAGGGTACAAATGTCAGGATATGTTGTTCACACATACGCCCATCAGGAGAATATCAGGACTTTCATGTATGTGTGAAAGCAGAAGAAAATGCCTAGGTGAATAAGGTTGGCCTGGTTCCAGACCCACAACAGATAACTGTATTTGCTTTCCTTATTATAGACCATTGTGAACTGGGCCAGAAATGATCCGTCCTACAACAGCGACTCCCAGCTGTTTTTCTTCAGCTTCGTGGCCTTTGCCTCTGGACAAGTGACCAGCTACCCACTGGCGGTGATACGAACACAGCAACAGGCCCAGGGTACATGACGCATATCTATTTGGACCAATATACAGACCCAGATGTGAATGCCATTACATTGGCAGCATGTATAGCTCTGCGCTGTGGACTTGTTCTTGCATTATTTAAACTTTATTGAACAATTCCTATTGTATGAAGGGTTTCTAAAGGAATAAGTCAAGCCATGCTGCATATTTTTGTTTAAACAAAGGTCATATTGTTTCATATTTAGTGTGTCTGTCTCTTCCAGCTTTCTGTGCGGTTTCACATCCCGGCTCAAGTGTATTACAGGGATTTACTGGAATCTACGCAAGGCACGGACTGAGAGGGTATTACAACGGCATGGGAGCCAGCTTCATCAGGGCAGTTCCATGTGCTCTGCTGAACTACACGTTAACCAGGAAATTAGAAGTTCTGTTTGACTCCACATGGTCCTGAGTCATACTTTTATTATATTCATGGTGATCAGGGAATAGGTGTTTTAGTCAAAGACCAGCAGGATGTGCTCGTGTGAAATCCAAATTTAGGATCATAAAGGATATAGGCTGGTGTCATTCCATTACTAATACAAGCTATACTCTTTTGAAGCTCTGTGACTAATTTGGAGTTGAACGAACCAGTGCTGTAACCAGAAGCCTGGATGTAATATTTGAACTGTGTGATAATGAATGTAACCTAATATAAGTGTGAACATCTCCAACTTTTGGGACAGACATTTCAACAAGGCATAAAGTATTGTTGAACATTACAGTTATTTCTTAATTCCTTTATTTTAACAAGACATGTCTGTTTTCCTCGTTTCTTTTCTAACTCAGTTTGGATGCACGGATGTACACTCAATAAGCACCGAGAACTTTGATAACCCTAACTTTGTTAATATATATATCTATGTTTGGCCCTATATGGATGCAGGGCTGCAATCTGATAATGCACTAGGTGGTATTCACTCTAAAATGGGACTGTTAATTTAGGCGGAAATTGAGGCTTCCATTTATGTTGTGTTCCATCCTAATTCAGACACAACCATCCACATTGAATATTTCCACTTTCAAAAAAATCTCACAGGCGTCATCTTTCTTTTGGTGCCTCATTTATATTTTAAAGACCTTGGAGTTGTGGATATACAGTCTATTCATTTTGGTTGTGTTAGCTTGATGATTCAGTGACGATTTAACAGTGATGATTTAAGGTACCTCGAATGGCTGGCGGAGGTAACCCGTGGGTTCTGTGGCTGTTGCTATATCAAGCGACCAGGAACAGTCTCAAAGTGTGTGACTAAAGTGAAATGCTGTGGTAATGCAGCAAACATTGTGCACGATAAGCTAAACCACAGCTACCTTGAAGTGCTTCACTTCTAGACATTAGAAAGTCAACAAAGTAAAAAAAAAAAGGTTTACACTTGGATCAGATTTTCCATGAAGGTGCCTGGTTCCATGTAGACAACAGTTTTCATACCACCTCTGGAGGTAGTGTAAGCTATATTCAAAACCAAATGTATAGCCCTCGTGTGCAAAGTGCGTGATCCTGCCTGAACCAATAATGAGGTAGGCACGACCTCAATGTTTCATACATCGGGTTGACGCTTGCCTGCACCGGGGAAATTGTGAAAACGTTGCTGCAAAACAAAGACTATGAATGTGTTACCGGTCCCAAGTGGCCGGGACGGAAGTAACAAATAGATTGTTGAGAGCGGACTCCCTGAAAAGCAGGTAGATGAAAGTACAGGAATTAAGCAACAAAGCTTTGTCGTCATTTTCTGAAATCCGTCTCTTTAATTAACAATTATCCCAAATATCACATATAAATAAATATGAATAAATAAATAAAATAAATATAACTATTCCCTGTTTAAAGTGCATGTACAAATGTCAATTGTCCCTTAGTAGGTTCCTTGTTAGAAGTAAAACATCAAAAGTGCAATAAAAAGTGAGGCTCACATATCTCGTTCCTCTCTACTCTTAATTCACATTACAATAAATACACAACTCATATTACAATTCATATCAAAATACACACTCCTGTCAAAATTCAGCTAAGCAAAAGTGCCTGTTTTCAGCTTATTGGCTGGCTATTTTTTAAAGCTATCTCACATACTGCAATTTAATAGTTTTGATCCTATACAATAAATAAAATGTCAAACCTAAATATACTTTGGATTTACACCACAATAACACTTGTCCTTTAGAAGACTGTTCTCCCATTTTCGACAATCGACAACAATTAGGGAATTTACATTAAACCACTGCCTGAACTGCAATGGTTGATAGGGCTGCCTAACTGACAGGCTAAGCATATAGATATAACACATATAAACACTTTTCTTATACTCTATAAAATATACTATCATAACGTCATTAACCTCTAAATCACATGAAATATATTCTTAAACATTTATGTCAGGTGTTCAGGGCCAAAGTAAACTTAATCATGCTCTACGATGTGTGTGTTGCCACAATAATATTCTCTGCGAACGACCAACTGCCATTTTACACAAAAGCCGTTTGGCGCGAAACAAACAAAGGACTTTTAGAAAAGTTCATAACTCGACATTTTCAGACTGTACCCAAAGTTTATCGACCTGTTTATAATATGTTCCGATTCATGAAGATAGTAATAAAAGTGATTTTCACCGCGTACAAACCTTTGTCGTCATTTTCCGAAATCCGTCTGGCGAGGAACCGGAAGTGCCTCTCAAACATAGAATTCCGGACTGCAACACATTTGGTTCTGCCCTTCCGTTTCCCAGTACTAACGCTTTATCTCACAACAAATATTTACTCCCGATCCCCACAACAATATTAGACCGTAATAATTAGTGATAAATAAGTACTCAAAAATATAAATTAATGATCAGCGGTTTTACATATAAACTCT
This sequence comes from Gadus morhua, assembly GCF_902167405.1. Classification (NCBI taxonomy): domain Eukaryota; kingdom Metazoa; phylum Chordata; class Actinopteri; order Gadiformes; family Gadidae; genus Gadus; species Gadus morhua. The sequence goes on from NC_044055.1 coordinate 1,655,363, forward strand.
TTCAAAATTAAAACTTGAAATAGTGGAATGGTTTTGAGTGTACCACTAATGCAATAGATATGCGTGGATCGAGATTCGTATCTATAGAACTGATAGATTATATATATATACATATTTATATATATATATCTGCAACCACCATGTTCATTATGCAACTACAATTCACAATCGTGAAATAATATGAAATAATAATAAATTATTATTTTTATAAAATAATAATTATGAAACATTAAATAATTGTGATTGGCGCGAAACAAACAAAGGACTTTTAGAAAAGTTCATAACTCGACATTTTCAGACTGTACCCAAAGTTTATCGACCTGTTTATAATATGTTCCGATTCATGAAGATAGTAATAAAAGTGATTTTCACCGCGTACAAACCTTTGTCGTCATTTTCCGAAATCCGTCTGGCGAGGAACCGGAAGTGCCTCTCAAACATAGAATTCCGGACTGCAACACATTTGGTTCTGCCCTTCCGTTTCCCAGTACTAACGCTTTATCTCACAACAAATATTTACTCCCGATCCCCACAACAATATTAGACCGTAATAATTAGTGATAAATAAGTACTCAAAAATATAAATTAATGATCAGCGGTTTTACATATAAACTCTTTCAAAATTAAAACTTGAAATAGTGGAATGGTTTTGAGTGTACCACTAATGCAATAGATATGCGTGGATCGAGATTCGTATCTATAGAACTGATAGATTATATATATATACATATTTATATATATATATCTGCAACCACCATGTTCATTATGCAACTACAATTCACAATCGTGAAATAATATGAAATAATAATAAATTATTATTTTTATAAAATAATAATTATGAAACATTAAATAATTGTGATTCACCAAAGGGGCCCATACAGATAACCTTTCATGGGGCCCTTAAATCCTGGCTACGCCCCCGTGCATAACAGAACAGTCCCTCTCATCCTATGCAGTCAGCTGTTGTATGAATTTATCCAGTACATTGCAGGACATTGTTAAATAAATACGTGAAATCTTCATTAGCTGTCTCTATGAAAATTGAAAAATAAGATAAACAATATGAAGAAACAATGTTAGGGGTCAGCTGTTATTGGTGCTCTGAATGACACCTATCAGTTACTTCCTGTTTCAGCAAAAGCCAACCAATGGGCTTAGAGAACTATCCTGCCTTCCTTTTTCTCGTTCATAACATACAAACCATGAGAGAGCAAGTTCATGCAGTGTGAGAAACACTGACCAGAACGACCAAAGTGACTTTTAGGAACCAAAAAACTGTGTGTGTGTGTGTGTGTGTGTGTGTGTGTGTGTGTGTGTGTGTGTGTGTGTGTGTGTCTGTGTGCATGTGTGTTTTTGTCTGCGTGTGTATGTTAACAAACATGTTGAGAAGGTAGGCAGGAAAGGCGCAGTTGAAAAAAACTGTAAAAACATGTTTTATTAATTACATTTAAAGCATAAAGATACCAGGATCTTTCCCAAGGACACCTTTACAACAGTAACCAGGGATTGAACCAGCCGCTTTCATGGATAAACACGACACTTTAACAGAAATAATAGAGGTTGAGAAAGCTGAAGTTTGAAAGATGAAGACAAAAGCACAAAACATAAGTTGGTTTGCAAAGGACTCAGGCTTCATGTTATGTTCCCAAAACATCTGGATACCTCTCACAAGCGCTGGCCAATCACAACACCCGATGCATCGGGCCATGTGTGACAAACACAACCTTGATTAATGTATCCACGTATAATCACAGAAATCAAACCTCTATGCCACATGTTTCAAATGTGCCGTATATATATATATATATATATATATATATATATACATATATATATATATATATATATATATATATATATATATATATATATATATATATATATATATAGATCTGCAACCACCATGTTCATTATGCAACTGCAATTCACAAACTTGTATGTATCTAGAATTATAAAACTTTATGAAACATTCAATAATTGTGTTTCACCAAAGGGGCCCATACAGACCTTTCATGGGGCCCTAATATCCTGGCTACGCCCCTGTGCATAACAGAACAGTCCCTCTCATCCTATTCAGTCAGCTGTTGTATGAATTTATCCAGTACATTGCATGACATTGTTAAATAAATACGTGACATCTTCATTAGCTGTCTTTATGAAAATTGAAAAATAAGATAAACAATATGAAGAAACAATGTTAGGGGTCAGCTGTTATTGGTGCTCTGAATGAGAGTTACTTCCTGTTTCAGCAAAAGCCAACCAATGGGCTTAGAGAACCAGCCTACCTTCCTTTTTCTCGTTCATAACATACAAACCATGAGAGCCCAAGTTCATGCAGCGTGAGAAACACTGACCAGAACGACCAAAGCGACTTTTAGGAACCAAAAAATTGTGTGTGTGTGTGTGTCCGTGCGTGTCTGTGTGCATGTGTGTTTTTGTGTGTGTGTGTATGTTAACAAAGATGTTGACAAGGTAGGCAGGAAAGGCGCAGTTGAAAAAAACTGTGATAACATGTTTTATTAAATACATTTAAAGCATAAAGATACCAGGATCTTTCCCAAGGACACCTTTACAACAGTAACCAGGGATTGAACCAGCCGCTTTCATGGATAAACACGACACTTTAACATAAATAATAGAGGTTGAGAAAGCTGAAGTTTGAAAGATGAAGACAAAAGCACAAAACATAAGTTGGTTTGCAAAGGACTCAGGCTTCATGTTATGTTCCCAAAACATCTGGATCCCTCTTACAATCATTGGCCAATCACAACACCCGATGCATCGGGCCATGTGTGACAAACACAACCTTGATTAATGTATCCACGTATAATCACAGGAATCAATCCTCTATGCCACATGTATGGGTTAACATAAAGATGTGACATGCACGAGAACAATGACAATCCCTTCTACTAAGACGATAAGCATGCGTCAAATGACAAAGAAGCAACATAAGTGATTTTGGAATTATATTAAGGGATCCACTTGGAGTCAGCTCAGTAACCGGGGTTCATCTCAGGAGCAGCAGAAGCTGTGGATGAGGGACATGTCGGTAACCCTCGGGATGTAGGCCTTCGTTGACTCTGCTTTTCCACACTTATTTCATTCATGTCGGCAAGATAATGCTGATACTTACTTTAAACCTACAGCCAATATCTCCCATAGAGCCTCCTAGGTGCTTATGGGGTTGAGTTCTATGTCAGTGGGCTCCAAAGGGAGAGGAGGGGGTCCTAACAGACTCTCATTCATATAGATGGCGGCAGCTTGGTCACAGTTCGGACTCTGGGAAGAGAATGTCATGTACGTGCGTTTTGTTGTTTAATTATCTTATAAACAACATTTTCTTTCTTTTTTTATATTTTCAATATTTATAATGGTTTAACGTATGCATTTGGAGATTCAAAGGATGGTTATCGGAGGTAACAAATGTGAATAGCAACATATTTTGAGAGTATAATTGAAAGGAAATCGGCTTACCTGTTCAGAATTGAGGTTTTCTGTATGATGCTCTATTGAAAAAATGGCACAGACACATAACATGTATGAATAAATCTCCATGAGAGTAAGGTTTTATTTAGTTCAAACTGTGGACTAATGTGACTCACTCTTTTTCCTCCAGCAATAAAAGATTATCAGAATGATGATAGGAATGACGAAGGCCGACCGACAGAGGATGATAAATTTTTTATTGTCAGGAATACCTGTCAACAAATAAAAACAGAGGACGGGATTCAACAGGGATGAGTCAGTGATCCATCAACCTCATCCAACCGGGACACTCTAACCTAAAAAAGGAACAGTAGGATGTCTTTCCTCTGTGACCAATTCTTTTTTTCACTTTCCAAACAACCAAAGCAGTCACTGGTGAATGTGAATTCTTACCATCGCATTGCATAGATGGCAACAATTGACAGTGACCAGTCACAAGTCAGTAGGGGGCAATGAGGTGAGGGTCCCCAAGCGATTCGGAGTGAATCCGAGTCACAGATCGAGAGCAAATGCCCTGATAGCGTTAAGCATTTGATCATTTTTGTGGAAATTAACGCAAAACTTCTCACACGTCTCAAGGGCGATGGCCACTATATACATACATAGTTACAATTCTCATATTATGAAGTGGAATTGCGAATTTGAATAGGTTTTTATTCAAGGTGGATATTATTATTATAGGTGGATATTATGCCACCAAGTGTGAGCGTGAATAGCCATTAAAAGCTGTTTGATGTTCTGCCGGCTTTGAATGGCTAATCACACTCACACCTGGTGGCATAATATCACCCCCTTCGATTTTCTAACATATCCATAGAGAACTAGAACTGTTTGTCATTACGACAACAAATAAGGCAGGCAGCCTTATTTGTTGTAATAGCAGATAAACAAAAGGAAGAAGTTGGCAGGCAACATAATAAACAAGACTGTAAGATATCATGACCATAATTCTAAGAGATTTTTAGATTTCGATCTCACTGTGGGAAATCCAGTAAATGTTATCTTAACAGACACAATGGGTCCAAAAGACAGAAATGTCCAGCAGGCAAAGTGTTAACTTTGACCGCATATCATAGGGCCCCCTGGAGACAAATCTGTGTTTTCGGGGACATGCTTCCCGAGAGATGATACATTTGGCAATGTATCATCCTCTGCAAGATGGGAACATCTCCGCCCTGCCTGAACAGGGGTGGTTGGAGAGACCGTCGACCAGTCTCAGTGGAGGGACAGCTACGAAAAGATGATTGAAGAAGTCATGGCATGAACACACACTTAAATAACCAAAGTAGCAGTCGAAAAGTATCGATATCCTACCCACCGCCTAACACCGCCTTTTCAGTGATACGTCTATGAGCATGTCATTACTCCTTGACGCAACTTTTCCTCAGACAGGGGCGTGTCTTTGTTGTTCACTACTGGGGTTTTTTTACTCCAAAAACACACATGCACACACATATAGACAATGACAAAGACACACACACACACACACACACACACACACACACACACACACACTAAATGCAGGTTTACCATCACAGATGATGCCAGCGTCTTGAACGTGTTTGCAGTTCTGAGAACCAAACCCTTGATGTTCACAGTCGGTTATTGTCGGTTCATTTCCTCCACAGTTGACATCGTCCAACCAGATGGGTCCTGTTCCCGGTCCAAAATATGCCTCGTTGGTGGCTGACATGGCACTGCCACACCCCAGCTGTGTACAAACCACCTGGGCATCATTCAGGTCCCAGTCATCATCACAAACTGTGGCCCACCGGCCCTGGAGGAAGACCTCAACCCTGCCTGAACAGGGGCCATTCCTTCCATTCACCAAGCGGACCTCCCCCTCAGCGGCTGGGTGGTTGTCTGGTCCTTGAGGAGCGGTCGTTGGATCACTGGTATGACCTGTGGTATAATAGGTTGTATAAGTTTGAGGTATGGAAGGTATTGTTTCAAAAGCCTTGGTGTTCACTCACTGTCTATCCACCTGGAAAACAAGTCTCACTTAACTCACCAGGCTACCACTGGCCCAATGCTGCCAAACTAACTAACGAAAGTTTACCATAACAATATATCTATTGCTGCTCTCTGGATAATAGGTTGCCTGCTTCATGATATGTATGAGTTTCAACTCAGAACATCTTGATTCAAAATGTGCATGAAATATTTATATGAAGCTATGGTTTACATATTTCTGAGATAAATGCTAGAAAATAAGTTTGGGGTTTTACCTATAATAAAAGTTAAGCAAATAAAAAGCAGAGAGAAATAGAGAGCAGAGATACATGATAGATACTGTTTTTCCTCGTTGGTCAGAATAAGAAAATTACTGATAAGGCGTCTAACCATGAAAGTATATATCGGGCGTGGCCCGTGGGGCTAATTGGTTGTCTTGTTTCTGACAAAAAACAAAAACACGTTTGTCTTGTTTCTTAATAAGACAACCAATGTGATAAGAGAACTAGCCTGCCTGCCTTATTTGGTATCTAAGCAGCCAACAAGGGGAAGATGACCTGTATGCAACATGAAAAACAAGACAAAGGATGCACATGAATTTCAAACTTCAAATGGCTCAGTTTATGGCCAAATAATACGGCCTAATTCACACATGGAATAAGGTTTTCTTCGACAACTTCAGAAATACTGAGTCCTCAAATAAATTTCGGCAAAGAAAACTTAACACACATGTGACATGCGGCAACTGTGGTTCTATTCAATGATGTATCAAATTAATTATAAACATCGTTTCGTCAGTTATCAGTATCAGTATCAGTATTGTATGCATTTTGTTATCGACTTGTGTTCCTAATATGCATTTGCGGTTAATATACATTGCCATGGACTGTATTATGCGTCACGTGTTTAGTTTGCGTGTGTTTAAACAGATGGACGCACACACGCGTGCCTGCATTCATTAATTCTTTAACACATACACACACACGCGCCCCAATGTGTGGTTAGGTAGATGAGAGAAGCAAAGTGTATGCGCGAGGTGCACAAGCAACATTATGCATGCGCCCTTAAAATAGCATCTGAACAACGTGCCGCTGACTTTAAACCAGGTATTTCCTGGTTTGTGGCGCAAGTGGTTTCTGAAACTGCAAAATAGTATCGGGGAACATTTGCGCCAGAACACGCCTCCTCCTTTCGCCGAGCCGCCGCTTGGGGCCCAAGATCATTCCCTAATTTACCGACGCGTGGCGCAGGAGGGAAAAGAAAACTCTGCGCCAGTTGCAAACTAGCAACGACATAAGGGCCGTGTCTAACGAATGGGCTGACCGGGCTGTAGCCCCAGGCCTCGCCGCTAGGGGGGCCTCCGGTCGCTGAAGGTCAAATGACAAAAATCCATAAAAATAAATAAAAAAACGAGCAAAAATGCCGGGCCAAAGGAAACACGAGAGCGGAGCAAAAAACCGAAAATTAGATGAAATAAAAAAGGAAAGAGCGAAAGAATTATTACAGAAAACACCCAAATTAACCAACATGTGGAGGAGTAATCAGCCCGCTGTAGCAGCTACCACCAACAAAGATACAACTGTCAGTGACGGAGAGCAGCCAACCACCGCTAGCCAACTAACCAGCCCAACTAGCCAGTCTGCTAGCAATAGTGCTACAATCTCTGAGGAAACAAGTGATGGAGAAGAAGCAGTGGGTAATGTAGCAGATGAGCCTGTTGATTCTGAGGCTGGGGCGAAAACAGATACATCAACAGACATTGCCTGCTGGGGAGAAGTTAATGAGGAGACGCGAAGCTATTGGGTCGGAAAGGGAATTGAAGCACCCACACAATGTCAACATAAAGATGTCGATTTTTCGGCTTCTGAAAGGAGCTATAAAAATCAGAAGCGATGTCTGAGCAAAACATTGTTCTGTCGCTCGCTCAGAAATGGAGAGAAGGTGGCAAGAGAATGGTTGTCTTACTCCCCATCTACTGGAAATGTGTTTTGTTTTTTTTGCAAACTATTCAGTAACGATTCGTCCGCTTTCATTCACGGATTCTCTGATTGGAAACACTCAGTTGACCGAGTCGAGATGCACGAAGCGGGTCAGCCCCACAGAAAGGCTGTGCTTACTTGGCTTGCGCGCACCCAGGTGCGTGGGATCGACGCGGGCCTGCAGGATCAACTGAAAGATGAGGCGAATTATTGGAAGGAGGTATTGAGGAGAGTTGTGGCCGTGATAAAATTTCTGTCAGAGCGTGGGCTCGCTTTCAGGGGAGAAAATGAAACACTGGGCTCAGTGCACAACGGCAATTATTTGGGCATCTTAGAGTTGCTGGCCAAGTTTGACCCTTTTTTGGATGAACACTTAAAACGTTTTGGAAACAAGGGGCGGGGGACACCCTCATATTTGTCATCGACTGTATGCACTGAGTTTATTGCACTCATGGGCCAGCGAGTACAATCAGAGATAATAATGCAGCTTCAACACGCAAAGTATTTTTCACTTATTGTGGATTCTACACCGGATTTGAGTCACACTGACCAACTAACATTTGTGGTGCGTTACGTGTCTCAGGAGGGCAAGATCTTTGAGAGATTTTTGAAATTTCTGCCCATTTTTAGCCATACAGGCGAGTCCCTTTTTGACTCAGTCACAGGTGTGCTGCAGGACATGCACATAGACATTAAAAATTGCAGGGGACACTCAGTGCTATGACAACGCGTCTAACATGGCAGGTGCATACAAGGGATTGCGTGCCCGAATTCAGGAAATAAACCCACTTGCTGATTGGATTCCATGCGCGGCCCACTCCCTGAACCTTGTTGGGGTCTGTAGTGTGGATTGTTGCCCTGACGCCAGCTCTTTTTTTAGGCTAGTTCAATCCATCTTCACTTTTTTCTCAGCTTCGCCTAGCCGCTGGAAAATATTAATGGATGGACTGGAGTCTAACGACTCGAGAACAAGCGCATGGAGATGGTCAAGGGACTTTCATCGACGCGATGGGCAGCACACGCCCGGGCTACAAAAGCTCTCCGTTTAAATTTCAAAAATATCCACGACACTTTAAACGAGATAGCAGAAGACGACCATCAGAAATCAGCCGCACGAGATGAGGCGAAGTCTCTAGCAAAAAAATTGAATAGATTCGAGACAGCATTCCTCGCCATCATATGGGATACCGTGCTGCAAAGATTTGACATCACAAGCAGGGCCCTGCAGACGGTGGAGTTGGACCTAGTTACTGCTGTGGAATTGCTCCAGTCCCTCATAGACTTTGTGTCCAATTTACGCTCCCAGTACAAACACTTGGAATCCCAGGCCAAATCGCTATCACTGTCACAGCAGTACACTGTGACTCGACAGGTGAGGCGCACCACCCCGGCCGATGACACAGACGAACCAACCCTTGTGTCCAATGCGGGAGAAAATCGCTTTCGGGAGACATTCTTTGTCATCATAGACAAACTGATCAGTGCATTACAACAGAGACACGCAGTGTACAAAGAAACGTCAACCTACTTCGGATTTCTAACGCAACTTGACACATTGTCTCTCAGTGAAATACGCGAGAAAAGCGTCAACCTGCAGACAAAATACCACGAAGACCAGGCTGATGATTTCCCTGATGAACTAGGACAGTTTTTGCCTTTCGCAAAAGTCTCCACTGTAAACAGGCAGCCGATGAACCTACTGTCATTCATTCGAGAAAGGAATCTACAACAAGTTTTTCCAAATGTCTACATAGCACTGCAGATCTACCTTACATTGCCTGTCAGCAATGCCAGTGGGGAGAGGTCATTTTCCAAACTTGGAATTATCAAGAACAGGCTGAGAACGACAATGTTGGAGGAGAAACTTAACAATCTGACTTTAATGTCAATTGAGCACGACATGCTGGCCCAAATGGACTTTGAGGAGCTCATTAATGATTTCGCACGGAAGAAGAGCAGAAGACGGGCCTTCTGAAGTCCCTTGGTGAGTCATGTTTGCCGCGGCGGCCTCCTCTATATGACCCAGCCCCATTAATGTGTAAAATAGTTTTAGCTTGTTTGTGTGCACATTTCAAACAGTTCACCCCAAATATATTGCATCGTAGGCCTACATTCCTGCCTGTCTTCTTGCTTGGGGTTTGTTGTGCGTAACCGGACATGTACCAGGGCGTTACTCCCGGAGTAAATTAACCATTCAATGCCCAAACCGTTTGAGCCATAGCCGGGGCCTTCATTGACCTTTGTTTAATAGCCTACAATAGGCCCTACATTGTTTTATAGTTTTTGATGAGTTTACAAAAACAGGATGCATTTCTATAAATTAAGTAACTTTCAAAAAACAGTTCATTTATGTTGTCTGGGCCTAACTTGCTGTACTTGATAGCAAATGCATTGTAGGGCCTATTACTTTTTCTGTAATGATTTGCCAAAGTCACCAAATCACCAATTTCATACTTTCTTTTTTCCTACATTTTCAAGTAGGCCAATTCAGATACATTTTGTTTCCCCATCCTCATTCTGTCAGCTCTGTCAACACTACTGCAATTATAATAAAGCTACCCTTGAATTGAAATTAATTTAATTGAATTGAAATCATATTACCAGTTCACTTTAAATAGTCTGTCATAGATTGGTAGGCCTACTGTGTACGCTGATGTGTCAGTGGGTTTGTGTGAGGTCATGCGTCAGAACATCATGATATGAAGGGCCTCACCCGGGTAATTAGCCCCGGGCCTCAGAAAGTGTTAATCCGGCCCTAATGCGCCACTGAGAAAGTAAATTGTGCCAGATGCAAGATAGGGCCCTAAGTGACTATGACCACAATGTCTATGAGAAACAAGACTATAGACGGTTTTTTGTGGCTACTAAAAATGGATGCCATGATTGCGGCATCACTTTTATGTCACTTTAGATAAGAGTGCCTGCTGTAGATTAAAGTGTTTTGTAAAACTAAATATTGGTGTATCAAGTGATATACACTAAATATATACACCATTTAATAACAAAGAAAAAACAGTTCAATATATTTACTGTGGTTGTATGAAATGAATGGAAGACACCTCAACATTCATAATTGAACAACATTTAACAATCAACCACAAGGTAAAAGTATAAGTATAGCCTACAATGGAGATAGATTTGTAGAAATATTGTCTGTACAACATTTTGTAAAAAAAAAAATAGCCTACATTTAGAAATGGCTTAAGCCTCTTATTCAACAGTTTCTGCTGGATCATCCATTTCTGTCCGTCTATCTTCGTTTGACTCTCAGTGTGTGCATTTCTTTATGCCCGTTTGCATATAAACACGTTGCAAGGTAGGCAGGGAAGGTGGCTGTAAAGAGCATACTGGCTGGCAGACCACGAAATGCGTCCGGATGTAGTACAAAATCCTGGTATTTTTGGCCTACTGCCTTTTCAATACCATGTATTGGAACTAGAGCTGTCAGTTAAACGCGTTATTAACGGCGTTAACGCAAACCAATTTTAACGGCGTTAAAAAATGTATCGCGCGATTAATGCAATTATTTTATTTAAAAAAAAAATAATAATAATAATAATAATTCTTTGGCTCAAAACAAAGAAGCAGTAGCCTGACTGCTATGTTCAAATGACATTTTTTCAAAGCAGTCGTTTAATTGCACTATAGGCTCTTTTTTTGTATCGTCCTGTTTTGATCATTATATGCCAATGTTGTTATCAATAAAAAATCATTTGCACAAGGCAAGCCGATGCACTTCACCATGTTGATAAGAGAATTAAAATGAGAAGAATTCTGCGACAAAAAAATCAAGGGATATTTAGCATAGAAAAAGAATTTGCGATTAATCGCGATTAATCATGAGTTAACTATGACATTAATGCGATTAATCACGATTAAATATTGTAAACGCTTGACAGCTCTAATTGGAACATACAAAAAAAAAATCTGCAATACTAAATAGTATGGTAGCATGGGTATTGGAAGGCTGGGACTGACTAAATATACTAGGAGGGGAAAGATAACGAGGGACAGGTGCAAAGGAATCAAGGTGGGGGAAGACGATCAGAGGCGGGAAACAAGCAGGGAGTGACGTGGAATGAGAGGAAAAGTGACTAATACAAAGTAACACAGAAAACAATGACAGAATGAAAGAAACAAATAATACATAGCTTAAGGAGCGGGTGGGGACGTGACAGTATGTCCTTGGTCTTATTGTCGCTTTCCATTGGAAGAGCTGACATTTGGGTTAGGGTGTTTCTATTTCTAAGAATAAATCGTTCCCCTTCGGCAAACACAAGGTTTTATTTTTGTACCCTAAAATAACAAATACACTAAATAATTAAACAGAGCAGTTTTATAATGTACGTACATTTATTGATCCAGCTGTCTACACTGATATAATAACGAATCTGTACCAAAGAAGGACGGACGAACATTATTTCGATATTTCAATAGAAAATAATGTTTAGTAAAGATGCATGTTCACCTAAAACAGATAACTTGTTTCAATGAAAGCAATAAGCTATATTTATCAGAGATAAAAGGTTGGGAAATATTTTCGGTTTTACCTCGAAAGCCTACGAACCATTAAATGAGATATAGAGCAGAGATACAGGTTAGATACCATTGCCCTGCCTCATCAGTCAGAATGAGGAAATTAGAGAACAGCATCACACCATAGGTGTTGCAGGGGTGAGCAGGGGATACGTCCACCTCAATATTAAGAAAACATCAATTTTTGTGAAAGAAGCATAGGACAGAAGCATATTTCTTTTATTATGAAAAAACGCTATGACGTTTCCAATAGATGCAACCATTTCTCTGACAGGGGCAAGCCCTTTTCTTCGGCACTGGCAACTTTTTTTTAATCAGTAAAAATCATACCCACACACACACACGCTCCAAAAGATGTGAACAATGGTTTATTCGATTATGTCCCAAATGTGTTGCATTGTTGGATTCATTCAGCTTCAATAACATAGTTCAGATGTGCATGATTCCTAAAATCAATCCAAAACACAGATATGTGTGACATATTTTGAATATGCAAAATAATGAAAAGAGAAAATGTTAAAATGCAAAATAAGAAAACAATACAAAAAAGTATAGTAGAAGTGCCATCTTTGGGCAGATAGTGTTTGCATGAAGTGGAATATCTATATTTGAATATACTTTGAAGGAATACATAATGGTGGAAATGTTTTTCCTTGCTGAGCCCTTGTGTATAACTCTATGGCTACAGGAATACTCTCTCTCCTCTATCCATCAAGCTGCTCATTGAATTTGTCCATTGCTGTGAATGGTTAAATAAATATGAAAATATTCTTCATTAGCTGTCCTTACCTAACCCCAAACAGCAACTGAACTTGAAAAATATCTATGATGAAAATCATGAAAGGGTTGTCAGAGCATCAGCTGTGGTTGCTGCTCCGACCGGCTCCTCCCTGTTATTTCCTGTTTCTGCTAAAGAAATCCAATGGGGTGTGAGAACTAGATTGCCTTCTTTTAACTATCTGAAGTTATAGCTGACAGGCTAGAGGAAGAAGATTTACAGTGGTAGGCATAAGACACACATTTTTATAAAACTTGCGATGCAAAAAGATCAACAAGTAGAACATGTACTGGATTAATACTATGAGAAACAGACCACTATTTCGGGAGAACTCAACCATGTCGCCTCACTTTCAGGGACCCATACATTTCATAAATTGTGTAAACATACATTATTATAAAACTTGTGATGCAAAAAAATCCACAAGTACAACATGCAGGCCTATAGCCTGATGCTATGAGAAACAGACCACTATTTTGGGAGCACTATGTCGCCTCACTTTCAGGGACCCATACTCAATTGTTTGATTAAGGCATTAAGGCATTCATTTTCAAAAGATGATTTTTTATTCCTATTTTTGGTCAACTTTAGCATTGGTGCCTAAACTCATGCCTACCACTGTACATGCAGCATGACAAACAATGACCACAATGGCTATTAGGAACACAACTTTCTGTCAACTTTGTTTTTTGCTATTTTGATTATATGCCATCACTGGCAAGGGGCTTCGGATAAAAGTGTCTGCTGAAGATTCATGTGTATTAAAACATAATATTGGGTTGTAAAACATAATGGTGTATTAATTGATGAATGCTATATATATATATATATATATATATATATATATATATATATATATATATATATATATATATACATTTTCGAATTATAGACTGATCCATTAACACAATGTCACTTTGAGTAATGAAAACTATTAATCACAATTTTTCAAATCCAGTCTGTTCGAATCCGTTACAAAGAAGGTTTTAAAATGTGCCTACCACATATAAACAGATACAATCGACAGAAAATGCTACATTCAATTATTTACATATAGTCAATCGAAAATAGGCACATTACTTACCGTAACATTTGTATTTATATTGTTTTAAGACTTTTAAGAAGTTTTTTTTATGTTTGTTATTTTAATCTGTGATTCATTTATAGCTGACCTATAGAGTTAGAAAGCTCAATCTATATTGTACGCTATAACATAATAGAGAAATACTAATGATAAGGATATTTATTTTATTTAACATTAATCAGAGACAAATGTTAGGAAAATGTGTTTTTTACCTTGTAGTCCTACAAACCAATCCATGAGATACAGAGCAGAGAGGAACATAGACCATGAATACATGTAAGATACTGTTACCCTGCCTCGTTAGGCAGAATGAGGAAATGAGGGAACGACATCGAACCAGAGGGGTAGATTAAGATTAGGGGGGGGGGGGGGGGTAGGTTCGGGCAGTTCAGAGGAACCGGCGTCCCTAGTGTTTAGCGCTCTGCACAGCCACCCCAGACTGTCAGCAGGGAACACGTCTAACTGCATGTACATCATTATTTGACACTTTGGTATTGTTAAACATGACTATAAATCATTATAACAACTTTGATAGGTCATAAAAGTCGAAAAAGCATGATAGGTGCTCTTTAAGGAAAAAAATAGCAAGGACATGACCTCGGTCTCCTCAATGGTAGCAACGGCCCTGCTTGTGTGTAAACTGCGTGATCCTGCCTGAACCAGAAATGAGGTAGGCACGACCTCAATGTTTCATACGGCGGGTTGACGCTTGCCTGCGCCGGGGAAATTGTGAAAGCTTTGCAGCAAAACAGAGACTATGAATGCAATAGTAATGCGTGGATCGAGATCTGTATATATAGAACTGATAGATTCTATATGGCTATCGATATAGATCTGCAACCACAATGTTCATTATGCAACTACAACTCATAAACGTATATGTTTCTAGAACTAAACAACTTTATGAAACATTCAATAATTGTGGTACATCACAACAAAATGTAATTACGCATTCAACAATCCTCCTTCATATCTACCACACATGAAACACGTTATGGATGTTATTTTACATTGTTTAACCAGCAGTGAGGCAAATGGTTCAAAAGTGAGGACAGTTAAGCCTGAGAGGGAAGGGCTTTAGTGATATCTGATTCATCAATAGGTCATGAAGTATCGTATTTGGCTATTACATTTTAAATGAAACAATTCATAAATTATTTGAACGATGAAAAGAGATAATGTTCTTGAAAATAAGTAAATAATAAAAAGTAAAGCAGCAGTGCCAGCTTTTGGCAGATATGTCCCCAATATACTGTCTACATTAATTTAAATAATTGTATTAGATATAGAATGAATGGTGGACAAAATGTGGCGTGAGCACCATGGGGCCCATACAGATAACCTTTCATGGGGCCCTTAAATCCTGGCTACGCCCCTGTGCATAACAGTACTGCTGCCAGGGCCCAATTCAGAAAGTCAAATCTCCTAACCTTTATGCCACCTTTCCTTAACCTTTGTGGACCGTTTCGTCATCGGGTCGAGGAGAGATGAAAAGGTGCTTCCTTACGAACATAGGAAGAGCCAGCCCTGTTTAAAATGAATTGTGCGGCGGGGAGTATTACTGACCTCTAGCGTCGCTAGCGTGAAACTACAATTTTCCGAAGATAGACTACAGCAAATGCTCTTTCGATCCATGCCTTCTTGTCAGATTGATTTCAATCCGGTTGTCATCAACAGTGAGATTCACCCAGGTCGGACTTGGCCAAAGGGAATCTTTTAGGCCACTTGAATCCCAATTCATTCATTTATTAGCAATGAAAAGTCTTTTATGAGCTCTTTCGATTATTCACCTCTTCTCGATAATGTTTGGTTAACTCTTGTCTTGTCAATCTTCTTTTCTACTCTTCTTTTCTTCTGCTTTACCGTGACTCTCATGTGTCTTCGCGTAGAGTCGGTAAACTTCGTTAGCGGCCTGTTGCTTTTAATTTTGCCGCCGTAAAAGATTATTGTTGTGTATGTAAGTGGATAGTATTAAGTATAAAGCAGTGACGGACACAGAATTATGGGTTACAAATATCTCCTTTCCTTTCGTAAAGGTGGGTCAGGAGTAACCTATGCTAAAGGTGGGTCAGGAGTAACCTATGCTAAAGGTGGGTTAAAGGTTGCATCGAGGCACCTTTCCTGAGCATTTTGAGAATTCAAACAACCTTTCCTCCAAGTATTTCCGGGTCATCTAAACGAGATGATATGGAAGCATATATGTAGCAAAATTTAAATGGAAATGCAATTTGCAATTGAATAAGTCATTACATTATGCAATTGACAATTCATTATGCAATTTAATGATGTAATTTGTAGATAACGTTATTCAAGGTGTATTTTAATAGGCAACGTGACAATGAAATCCTCAATGAAATTTGTAAAAAGTTATAACAATAGAAATAGAATAACATTTTGTCAACATTTTTGAGTTCCTTTATTCAAATTGTAAAGCTATAGCGCCTGATTGCAATGCACTTCACAACGCTCCGTGTGCTGCGAAATTCAAATTACATTTCAATCCGCAAAAACTTTGCAAAAGATTTTGTAAAACGTATCAGCCATCGCGTCTGGGAAGGAACTACGTCAGTAGTACCTCAGGCTTCATGTTATTTTTCCCAAAATTTCGGACACCTCTAACATGCACTGGCCAATCACAACACCGGATGCATCGGGCCATGTGTGACAAACACAATCTTGAGTAAAGTATCCACGTATAATCACAGAAATCAAACCTCTATACCATATGTATGGGTTAACATAAAGATGTGACATGCACGAGAACAATGAAAATCCGTTCTACAAAGACAATAAGCATGCATTCAAATGAAAAAGCAACATAAGTGATTTTGGAATACATTCGTAACGCAGGCGGTCTTTGATTGTAACATTAACTTGTTAACATTAACATACAGGTCGTTATAAGTAAAGTGAGAGGAAGAATGAAGGGGGCTCCTTTGTTCATTGTGGCTGTCATAAAGCCCTCCCCTTCTCTTCCTGTCAGGATGAGGTGAGCCAGGAATAGAGGGGTTCACAGCTTTAAGGGGTCCACTTGGAGTCAGCTCAGTAACCGGGGTTCATCTCAGGGGCAGCAGAAGCTGTGGATGAGGGACATGTCGGTAACCCTCGGGATGTAGGCCTTCGTTGACTCTGCTTTTCCACACTTATTTCATTCATGTCGGCAAGATAAAGCTGATACTTACTTTAAACCTACAGTCAATGTCTCCCATAGAGCCTCCTAGGTGCTTATGGGGTTGAGTTCTATGTCAGTGGGCTCCAAAGGGAGAGGAGGGGGTCCTAAAAGACTCTCATTCATATAGATGGCGGCAGCTTGGTCACAGTTTGGACTCTGGGAAGAGAATGTCATGTATGTGCGTTTTGTTGTTTAGTTATCTTATAAACAACATTTTCTTTTTTATTAATATGTTCAATATTTATAGTGGTTTAACGTATACATTTGGAGATTCAAAAGTTAGTTATCGGAGGTAACAAATCTGAATAGCAACATATTTGGAGAGTTTTATGGAAATCGGCTTACCGGTTCAGAATCAAGGTTTTCTGTATGATGCTCTATTGAAAAAAGGCACAGACAGGCAACATATGGATACATCTCCATGAGAGAGCAAGGTTTTATTTAGTTCAAACTGTGGACTAATGTGACTCACTCATTTTCCTCCAGCAATAAAAGATTATCAAAACGATGATGGGAATGACGAAGGCCGTCCGACAGAGGATGATTAATTTCACATAGTTTTGGTTGTCAGGAATACCTGTCAACAGATAAAAACAGAGGACGGGATTCAACAGGGATGAGTTGGTGATCCATCAACCTCTTCCAACCGGGCCACTCAGCTTTTTTTAACTTGCAAAACAACCAAAGCAGTCACTGGTGATTGTGAATTCCTACTGTCGCAATGCATGGATGGCAGCAATTGACAATGATCAGCTTAAAGCAGAGGCGTGTTCCGCAGCCAACGATACATGGTGCTATCTTACTGATCGATTTTGCAATTGCGCCACTGACTGAAAAAAATCCTGGTCTAAGTGCCCTAGCGGATAGCGCAGTTGGAGTTGCTATTTTGACGTGCCTAGGCAGGTCGGAACTGTAGGAAAAGCTTACACACACGTAGGCTATACACAGCACAAACATGCAAATGATTAGCCAAATTGAAATATTATGATGTCAAAGATTGTTCATATGTATGAAACTACATAGAAATAGCATGTGGATTGTGGATATATTTTTCCATAGGGGCTGCATGAATGAACACTGTACTAGGCTAATGCAACTCGTCAAAATAATAATAATAACAATAATAAACTTGTGCAAAGTATATCCCAGCCTTCCAAAACCAAATCTCGTTTCAGGGTAAATGATAACGTTGTTTAAATGATTTGGGAAAGGACAGCTGATACAACAATAAGAAGTTAAAACATAATTTCTTGACACAGACATCGTGTACAAGCCCATAACTTTGAGGACACCTACGGGTATTCAGAGTCATTTATACGGTATAATAGCAACAGCGCCAGAGCTACTTGCGTTTACGTTTCACACATGCGTTTCAGTCCGCTAAAATCGGGACCAATGGATCCAATAGAGAGAAATGTCCAGCATCCGAAGTGTCCAGCAGGCTAGTTTTAACTTTGACAGCCAATCATAGAGCCCACTAAAGACAAATCTGTGTTTTCGGGGGCATGCTTCCCGAGACTTTAGTTTTTCACAAACTTGAAGACATTTGTGCATTGAGGAGGTGTGTGTGGATGAAGGCTGGTTTAAGCAGCCTCACCAGGTCAGGTCTCATTGGACTCTGGGTCAGATCCCTCTCTCTGGGTGTGTGTTGATGGCTGGTTTAACCTGTGCACACTGCCCCAGAGACCAATCAGACTCGGCCAGTTGAGGCTGCTTAAAGCAGCCATTATTCACATACAACCCGCAGTTATATATTTGATTGAAAACAAGTATTGAAGTATTGGCATGAACACAACCTCTTATAACAAACATAAAAGTTGAAAAGTATTGACAGCCCAGGCATCGGCAAACCCAGCGACCACCTTTTCCAGTGATACGTCTATGCCCATGTCATTACTCCTACGCAACTATGCCTCCAACAGGGGCCGGTCTTTGTTGTTCAGCACTGGGTCTTTCTTTACTCCCCAAAATACACATGCACACACATACAGAAAATGACAAAGACACACGCACACACACACACACACACACACACACACGCACACACACACACACTAAATGCAGGTTTACCATCGCAGATGATGCCAGCGTCTTCAACGTGTTTGCAGTTCTGAGAACCAAACCCTTGATGTTCACAGTCGGTTATTGACGGTTCATTTCCTCCACAGTTGACATCGTCCAACCAGATGGGTCCTGTTCCCGGTCCAAAATATGCCTCGTTGGTGGCTGATATGGCACTGCCTCAGCCCAGCTGTGTACAAACCACCTGGGCATCATTCAGGTCCCATTCATCATCACAAACTGTGCCCCACTGGCCCTGGAGGAAGACCTCCACCCTGCCTGAACAGGGGTTGTTGGAGAGACCGTTGACCAGTCTCACTGGAGGGGCAGCTACGACAAAAGGAAAACATTTGACTACGGGTTGATTGAAGACCTCATTGAAGGAAGACAACCTCAAATAACAAACAAAATAAGCATGTTTTCATCACATGCTTTCAGAAGAATGGGATATTATTCATTGGATAGGAAAATAAGCCATAGATTTAGTGTCATGTTATTTTAGCAGCAGACAAAGCAGATATTGTGTAGCCACATGTTAAATGTATTACCTTCACAGACAACTCCAGCGTCCTGCTGGTGACCACAGTTGTGGGTCAACAGTCCTCTGTGGCCACACTGTGTGAGCTCAGATTCGTGGCCATTGCAGTTGACATTATCCAACCCTATAGGCCCTTGTCCAGGTCCAAAAGTGGCCCCATGTGGTGCAGACAGCACCCTCCCACAGCCCAACTGTCTACACACCACCTGGGCATCGACCAGGTCCCAGTCATCATCACAAACTGTGGCCCACTGGCCATAGAGGAGGATCTCCACCCTGCCTGAACAGGGCTTGTTGGAGAGACCGTTGACCAGTCTCACTGGAGGGGCAGCTATGACCAAAGAAAAACACTTGACTATGGGTTGATTCAGAAATGTATCAAATGAGGACAACTTCTACAAAATAAGCACTTTTTCCTCATATGCCTTTTTATTTGTTAGTAAAATGAGCCATAGATTGAGTATATTGCTATTTTAGCAAAAGGCAAGGAAGGTCATGCATAGCCACATGTTAAATGTATTACCTTCACAGACAGCACCAGCGTCCTCACTGTGACCACAGTCGTTGGTCAACAGTCCTCCGTGCCCACACTGCGTGAGCTCAGATTCGTGGCCAGTGCAGTTGACATCATCCAACCCTATAGGCCCTTGGCCAGGTCCAAAAGTGGCCCCATGTGGTGCAGACAGCACCCTCCCACAGCCCAACTGTCTACACACCACCTGGGCATCGACCAGGTCCCATTCATCATCACAAACTGTGGCCCACTGGCCCTGGAGGAAGACCTCCACCCTGCCTGAACAGGAGCCATTCCCTCCATTCACCAAGCGGACCTCCCCCTAAGTGGCTGGGTGGTCGTCTGGTCCTTGAGGAGCGGTCGTTGGACCACTGGTATGACCTGTGGTTGAATAGGTTGTATAAGTTTGAGGTATGGAAGGTATTGGTTCAAAAGCCTTGGTGTTCACTCATTGTCTATCCACCTGGAAAACAAGTCTCACTTAACTCACCAGGGTACCACTGGCCCAATGCTGCCAAAATAGGTAGGAAGTTGACTGTAACAAGATATCTATTGCTGCTCTCTGGAGAATAGGTTGCCTGCTTGATGATATGTTCAAATTTCCAATCATAAAATATTGATTTAAAATGTGCATCAACTATTTATTTGAAAGCAATAGGCTACATATTTCTGGGATAAATGCTAGAAAATTAGTTTGGGGTTTTACCTTGTAGGCAGACGAAGCAATAATTATAATAATAACTAGAACTGCAAGCAGTTATGCAGGGGTCCAAGAAGTGTGCATTTCGCCGGCACAACGCGACAAGAAATGTGCGTTTCGCCGGCACAACGCGAAGCATGTGTTCAAAACGCTACCCTGAACCTGTGGATACAAAGGATTTGACTGTGGTAGGAGTAGCGAGAAGTCAGTGTAGCGTTTTCGCGGCAAAAATTTGTAGAAGATATACAATTTCCTCGTTTATTGCACCCCCTAATGGCGAAATTTTCCGATTTTTTTATCGAACGACATTAAGGTTAACACCAACATGCGTGTAAAACTTGGACTCGATCCAATGTCTAATTTTGGATTTCTTTGGATTTTTGATATTCCACGTCTAATTTAGCTAATAAACCAATATTCAAAACGCCACCGTTTCGTCGTCAAAGGTCGCATCAAAAAAGTGTCATGCATTCTTTGCGTGTGCGTCTGAAGATGTCGTGTGCAAAGTTTGGTGTCGATTGGTCAAGAAATGTGGGAGGAGTAGGGAAAAAACTGTTTTGCGGTTTTCGCGATTTTGCGAAAAAAAAAATTAGACGCAAATGGGCGTGGCCTATGCCAAAAGATGCAGCAGACTCCAGTGAATATGTGGGTACAAGTTTTTGACTGTGAGAGGTTCGGTGTGGGAGTTATAGCCCCAAACGCATCTTTCCTTGGTATAGCGCCACCTAGTGGCCGGCGTGTCTGGATTTGGTCGTCTGCTTAGAACTCAGGGCCCTGGATCTAGTCATGCAATTGGCGTGTCGGCACCATTTACGGTTTGGGCTGTGGGCACACTTTTAGGATTAGCATGTCGGAATAATAATAATCCTTACAAAAACAATAGGGATCCAACCTGTTGGCTTGGACCCCTAATTAAAAAGCAGGGAGAAATAAAGAGCAGAGATACATGATAGATACTGTTGTCCTCGTTAGAAAGAATAGAGGGTTTTCACCGACGTCACGTCTTGGGCAGTAACCCGGATGCGCGGCCATGTTGGAGGCACTCGATGTAAACACTGCGCTGTAATGTATGTAAACTCTGCGCTGGATAAACGAAAACGCTGCGATGGATAAAGGTCATAAACCCAAGAAAAGCTCGTCAAAAGGCGTTATAGATGCAAAGGCATACAGGGAAGGACTTGGACCGGGCGAAAAAGCACGATATTTGAGGAAGTTAGATTTGATTGGTGGTGCAGATCCCTACGAGTTGGCTCCCTCGTCTTGGATCAATGACGACCCGGAGAGTCTTCCGTCTGTTTGTTATCCTGACATCGTCAACTACCTGGTTTTCTCGCCAAGCCCATACACAGCGGAAGACCTTAAAGCGTACAAAAGTTTGGAGGCCTATAACCAGATGGTGTGTGGATGGGTGAGGGAGATTCAATACCAAGTCATCGACGACAGATGTGTTGCGAAGGCCAAAGTAAGTAATGCAATAATGTCTTTAATCAACCTAACCATAACTGTATGATATCATTGCAATACCCAAGGTGTAGCCAGGTGATTCTCAACCGTTTTTCATTTCAAGGACCCCCAGTTTGATATGCAGTCCACAGACCACAGTCTAGATTGCTATGTACACTGTACACTATCAACTTTATTTATAGTGCATTTATCACTATCAGAGTTAATAACCTCTGGGGGCCTGTGTGGCCACATTGTGAACAAGTGATGCAGATAAGCCTAACTGTTATTCATTTTTTTAAAGTGAAACGGTGAGAAACTATTTTGTTATTCTTACTTATTTGGTTGTCATGTCTTTTATTCAGGTTCTCCATTCTCAATCAATCCGAGAAACACCCCTGGAACCCTGGATAATCGCTGAGAAGTCTGGTCGGATACTTGGAGCCCACTGCACGTGTATGGCTGGCCTTGGAGAGACGTGCACACATGTTGCTGCATTATTGTTTCTCATAGAAGAAACAGTGAAGTTGAGGGACTCAAAGACAGTGACGCAAGAGAAGGCGTATTGGCTGTTACCTACTGCACTGTCTAAGGTGGAATACAGGGAATGCCGGAAGATTGACTTCACTGTAACCAAGAGGTCTCAAGTAAAAGAGCTGGCAGGATGAAATGTGCTGCTCTTGGACAGCCACTTGAGGACCCAAGTGATACTTCCACTGTTACAGTTGGGAAACCGCAACAGCCAACCAGTGATGAACTGTCATCATTATTCAGTGCTCTTAGCGCGACTGGATCAAAGTCTGCTATTTTGTCCCTGATTGAGCCTTACTCTGACAGTTTTGTTCCAAAATCAATTGGAGAAAATTTACCTCTTGTGTTGACGGAATTGCGAAAAGACGAAGCAGTTCACATGGACTATAGTGAGCTATTGTCCACATGCAAAGATGTTGAAATTTCTGTTTCAGAGGAGCAAGCAAAGGCAGTTGAGGCCGCTACAAGGGATCAAGCTTCCTCTAAACTGTGGTTTAGATTTCGCGCTGGTCGAATCACAGCATCTAAAATGAAAACTGCATGTTGCACTGATCCAAAACAGCCAGCTCAGAGCTTAATCAAAAGCAAATGCTATCCTGAGTCATACATATTCACATCAAAAGCCACTACCTGGGGATGTAATCATGAGAAATTTGCACGTGATATGTTTATAGATGTACATAAGGAATCTCATGAAAATGTTAAAGTACACGACACAGGTTTTTTCATAAATCCAAGTGTGCCATTCTTGGGTGCTTCTCCCGATGGCCTTGTTTCTTGTGATTGTTGTGGTGTCAGTGTAATTGAAGTGAAATGTCCATTCTGTGTGAAAAGTGACATGTTGGACAGTGTATCCTATTTGGAGAAGGACAGTGAAGGGAAACTGACACTTAACCGAAACCACCAGTATTTCTACCAGGTGCAAACTCAACTTGGGGTGTGCAAACTGGAATCTGCCTATTTAGTTGTTTGGACAGAAAAGGATTTGCATGTTGAGTGCATTTTATTTGATGAAGAGTTTTGGGACACAATATGCCAGAAAAGCAAGAATATTTTTGACACAGCCATTATGCCAGAGTTAGTTGGCAAGTTTTACACAAGGCTTTCATCTACCATGGCCAATGTGTCCTCGCAACCTGGAGTATCTACCTCGGCTGAATCACATGGCTCTGATTGTGCTGCAAGTGCCAGTGGCCAAGAAGAAACCTGGTGTTTCTGTGGCCAGGTTGAGTTTGGAAAGATGATTTTGTGTGACAATGCAAAATTTCATATTAAGTGGTTTCACTACTCGTGCATTAATGTCAAGGTTGCACCAAAGGGAAAATGGTATTGCCCAAAGTGCCAAAAGCTACCTAAGTTTGAGCCAAAAAAGGGAAAGAAACCTTTGAAGTAAAAAGTTACGCACTTCAGGCACTTTGTTTTAATGTTGGTTAAAACAATATTTAATTTATTTAGAAACGTGTACCTTTTTTGAAACTGTTCTTTAAATATTTTTAGCATTTGATTTCAAGTTGGTGAGATTTTGCAATGCTATACTGACAAAAAAAGTTGTAAAACTCAAATTACATACAAAATTATGTTCGCACTATAGTATACTGTATATACTATAATTTATAGTACTGTATAGTTTATAAGCTATCTGTTCTGATAACTGTGTGGTTTTCCTTTAATAAATCTGTGTTCTGATGATAGTGTTATGATGTGTTCTCTTCCACAACAATACATTAACAAAAACTGTAAATTAACAACCATTTATAAATAATTTTAGGCTATATAGTCTTTTTATTGACAAAGTGCATATAAAAATATTCTTCAGTCAAAATCAACAATGGATGGGCAAAGGTTCACCAGAGCACAACAGACAAGTCCAATCTTATCAATGGTACAATAACCATCACTATCTTTGCACATCAAGAAATCAATTGGTAATATCCCCCCCAGGATGGTATATTTCTGGCGCACGCTACCAATTACACGCTCAACATGAATCCTGACATGGGCAATTTTTCTTGTGGTTTCTAAGTCAACAGGAGCCAACTGTGACTTTCCACGAGTGAAGGCTGGAATTTTTACATGAGCCATTATACAACCCAAAGTGGCTTGAATATTAAAGCCACGGTCAGCAAGGACAAGATCACCAGGAACTATGTTGTCCAAAAAGCCACAGTTTTCAGTTAGGTATTTGTCACTGACTCTTCCTCCCCATGCATTTGAAATGTAAGACACTGTGCCCTGTGGTGTAATACCAATCAAGAATTTAACTGTGTTATGGTGCTTGTAGGAAGACCATGTTTCTGCTCTGGCTATAAGGTTAGACGGACGTTCTATAAAAACCTCAAAACAGTCAATAATAACAGCACATTTTTTCCCAAAATGTTTCCTGAATTGCATTGGCATAGTTTTTTGTAAATGCTCTCTTTCTGGCCATATGATAAGTGGTTTCATACGAATAAACATGACATCAATGACATCAGTGACTATCCTAGAAGCAGTGGCTATTGATATGTTAAATGCATATGACAGGAAGGTCGTGGAAACATTAAGCCTAAGGCGCATCAGTGTCGGCATCAACTGCTTAAACTTATCAAGTGACTTCTTCACAGGGAGGTGGGGACTAAGGAATGTGAAGAGTACCAACAGTATCTGGTATGAGGTAGGCCAGTGAAAAATAAAACCTTTTCATCATTATCAACAAATGCACTTTGGTCATAGGTAGTGGACAAATGTGCAACATCAGAGCACAACTGGATGTTTTCAGTTCTAAGATTTTGAAGTTCGCTGGTCATAGCCTCAATTAAATCACCAGTCAATTCACTTTGAGTCTCTGTGCTGCACAAATTGCTGCTGATATAACCACTTGTACTAGGGTCATCAGTCTCAGAATCATCAGTCTCTGCAGCAACTCCAGCACCAGCAGCAGCATCAGCAGCAGCTTCTCTCAGTCTCTGCTGGGTTCTATTCCCACGACGGCTGTAGCGTGATGATGTCCCAGCTTTTTCAGGAGACCTTTGCTGACCTGTCATTCCGACAGATGGCACCCAATCTGGGTCATCCTTTTGATAAAGGTCAGACCTTTTACCTGGAATACAATGAGAAATACAGCACATTGTAGCTCTACATTTTAAGAACTGTGTTGCTACTGTAGCAGGCTATTAAATATGATCCTAATCAGATATTAAGTCAATAATGCAACATAAAAACATGTCACTTACCTGACAAGAAATGGGCCGAACCAATTCGGACGTTGTCCAGATTTTTGCCACGTAGATCCTGGTTCAGCTTCGCTAACCACAAGCGCCTCCTTTCCTCTGACAACTTTTGGCATTGTTCTCCTTGATTAGTTATAACTTTTGGCAGTCTGTAATACTCCAAATGTTTTTCGCGGTCTGACCGATTGGTACAGCCAAAAACACGGCAATAATTTACCATTTTCCACGAAGATATTCGGGATCTACTGCGGCGTGCGCTTTATTTACCTTGGCGTGCGGTTTATTTACCTTGCCGAGTACCTCCAACATGGCGACTGCCGGATTGATGACGCGCTGATGACGCGCCGGGGCGTCTAACCTTGACAGTATATATTGGGGGAGATTCGTTGTATTTTTTCTGAACAAGACATAGACAAGGTTGTCTTGTTTCTGAACAAGACAACCAATGGGATAAGAGAACTAGCCTACCTGCCAAAATTTTACGACCGTATAGGTCGTTTGTAGCCTGGATACCAGCCTGAACTCCGACCACAAAATATTTGGTCTGGGAGATTCAGTCTGGAATTGAGCTCGTTGGGATGTATTAGGTCAGATCAAAAAGTGATCTGACCAATCAAATTGTAAGGGCGGGCTTTATACGTTGATGGACAGATGATACACATTAACGTAATAAACCACGTCACAGAAGAGCGCTCAGCGCTTTTACTTTTTTTTCCCAAAAATGCTGACCGTGTTGCCAATTTGTCCGTGTATCCTTAAATTATTTTTACAAAACAGGCATAAATCGTTTATGTCCATCTTCTTTTTCTACTTCTTCGAACGTGCGCTCAGTTGAGTTAGTTTGAGAATAGCTGTGCTTCGCACAACATACGTCATATGGCGTCACATTAGTGCCATAATTCACTAATGTGATAAAAGATGCATTCGGGCGTATTACATTATTCCACACGCGTAGATATTAACTGCGAGCGCGCAAATGATCTCTGCGCGCGCAAAACAGCCTCTCGCGCGTGCAAATTACCTTAGCGCGCGCAAAACAGCCTCTCGCGCGCGCAAATTACCTCAGCGCGCGCAAAACCTCTCGCGAAAGATGTTTTTACGCTCTCGCTCGAATTTAATTTTGGCACTATGGGGGTGGGAACCAAGGCAGGGCGGGCTTTCCTATGATTGGCTGTTTCTGAAGCGCGATATTTGATTGACAGCCCTCCTCAGCTCTCCTCTCATTCAATTCTGAATTGTACAGTTAATGGCTGAAACGATAGTTACTTATTGTAACTCTAGATTCTATGAGTATAGGGGCAGCCTTTTAAGGCTATCGATATTGGGTTATCCCTAGGCGTGAGCCGTAGCACTGAAAATTTGTAATCCCCGACCACCAACACCAGTGGGCCTCAATAACGTCCGCGTGCGGCGTGCCTCAACGACGTCCGCATTTCGCAGATATAGCCGGGCGCCGGCGGACGTTCTGCTCCCAATAAACAGCTTTTCTTCAGCTATTTAAAGGACAATGAGGCCGACACTTCAAAGGCTGCGCCTATACTCATAGAATCTGGAGTTACAATACGTTCAGCCATTTACTGTACAATTCAGAATTGAATGTGAGGAGGGCTGTCAATCAAATATCGCGCTTCAGAAACGGCCAATCACGTTTGGCCGTTTCACGTATCGCCCTGCCTTGGTTCCCGGCCCCCATAGTGCCAAAATTAAATTCGAGCGAGAGCGTAAAAACATCTTTCGCGAGAGGTTTTGCGCGCGCTGAGGTAATTTGCGCACAAGAGAGGCTGTTTTGCGCGCGCTGAGGTAATTTGCGCGCGCGAGAGGCTGTTTTGCGCGCGCAGAGATCATTTGCGCGCTCGCAGTTAATATCTACGCGTGTGGAATAATGTAATACGCCCGAATGCATCTTTTATCACATTAGTGAATTATGGCACTAATGTGACGCCATAACGTCACATACATACTACGTTGCTCTGATTGGTTTTAGGTCTATCCAATTGAGCGAAGAGGCATTTTCCTTCCTGGTTCCGCCCTATAATCACAGCCCAATGGTTCGGTCTCAGACTCATATATTCTGACTAGAATTATGAGTATGACCTCGCCAGGCTAGGTCGTTTGTACTGCCACGGATTACGACCCACTGGAGCGTATCAAAAACGAGCGCCTCTACAGGTCGTGGGAGGTATGTATGCCACATATATGTTTTTGCTCTGTGCATTTAGGGTTTTTATGGAAGCCCGTTTCCGCCACGTAAAAGAAAAAAAATGCAGGTCACAACTCATTATTTTGAGATAGTATCTCATTATTTTGAGATAGTATCTCATTATTTTGAGATAGTATCTCGTTATTTTGAGATAGTATCTCGTTATTTTGACTTAGTATCTCGTTATTTTGACATGGTAGGCCTATCTCATTATTTTGAGATACTATCTCATTATAATGAGATACTATCTCATTATTTTGAGATAACTTCTCAACAGGACCAGACCAGTCATTGTAGCCTAATTGTAGCTTATCCATAGGTGCTACATATAGCCTATTATTACAGTAGATTAGCTGGAGATGATGAACTCGATTATTAAAGATTATTTCAGACGGAGGTATACAAATGCTGAAATTTTGGCTCGATTATCTAAGGACCACAACATAAACTCTAGTAAAATAACTTTAGAAAGAGTGCTTCATAGGAATCAGCTGTGGCGAAGACGCAATAAGGCGGACATCGGAGAAGTAGCCGATTTCATACATCGCCAATTACAGTCCTCTGGCCAACAACATGGCTACAGGTGGATGCAACAGAAGTGTTGGATGGCAGGGATCATCACGGACAGAGAGACCCAATTCGTCTCTTGCTGCGTCAAATGGATGGTGGTGGCGTGGATCTCCGTGCACGGCACCGTCTGAGACGTAGAGTCTATGTCAGTCGTGGCCCGAATTATGTGTGGCACATAGATGGATATGACAAATTGAAGCCGTATGGGATATGCATCAGTGGTTGTGTCACTTGTATTGTATTTAATTGTTTAGATTAAACAATTAAATACAATAAAAATATAAAGTAAAAACAAGTGTTATCGCTATCTATCATAATACAGATAGCGATCCGCTATCTGTATTATGTTATTTCGTCGTTTGGAAACATGTTTTCTGCATCGCGTCGTCTGTTGCCGGGCAGGTTGTCAGGTTGTAAACAAACGATGACGTAGGCCGGTACAATTTTCGCCCCCGGTACAATTTTAACGTGACAGTTGCATTGATGGGTTCTCGCCAAAGATGATCTGGCTAAACACCGACTCAACTAACAGCGACCTACGTCTTATAGCGGGCTAAGCGGGGTATTTCATTGATTCAGTGATGCAGCATGGTCGCCCATTGAAAGTGAGATTGGATCGCGGGACGGAGAACACACACATTGCCGCAATGCAAAGTTTTATTCACGGCAGTGAAAACGGCATTTCCCCAGACTGTGTCACTCTAGGTCCAAGCACGGGGAACCAACGTATTGAACGCTGGTGGTGTACGGCTGATTTCTATGAAGCACTCTTTCTAGAGTTCTTTTACTAATGTTTATGTTGTGCTCCATAGATAATCGAGCCAAAATTTCAGCATTTGTATACCTCCGTCTGAAATAATCTTTAATAATCGAGTTCATCATCTCCAGCTAATCTACTGTAATAATAGGCTATATGTAGCACCTATGGATAAGCTACAATTAGGCTACAATGACTGGTCTGGTCCTGTTGGGAAGTTATCTCAAAATAATGAGATAGTATCTCATTATAATGAGATAGTATCTCAAAATAATGAGATAGTATCTCATTATAATGAGATACTATCTCAAAATAACGAGATACTATCTCAAAATTATGGAAGCCCGTTTCCGCCACGTAAAAGAAAAAAAATGCAGGTCACAACTCATTATTTTGAGATAGTATCTCGTTATTTTGACATATCTCGTTATTTTGACATAGTATCTCGTTATTTTGACATAGTATCTCATTATTTTGAGATACTATCTCATTATAATGAGATACTATCTCATTATAATGAGATAACTTCTCAACAGGACCAGACCAGTCATTGTAGCCTAATTGTAGCTTATCCATAGGTGCTACATATAGCCTATTATTACAGTAGATTAGCTGGAGATGATGAACTCGATTATTAAAGATTATTTCAGACGGAGGTATACAAATGCTGAAATTTTGGCTCGATTATCTAAGGACCACAACATAAACTCTAGTAAAATAACTTTAGAAAGAGTGCTTCATAGGAATCAGCTGTGGCGAAGACGCAATAAGGCGGACATCGGAGAAGTAGCCGATTTCATACATCGCCAATTACAGTCCTCTGGCCAACAACATGGCTACAGGTGGATGCAACAGAAGTGTTGGATGGCAGGGATCATCACGGACAGAGAGACCCAATTCGTCTCTTGCTGCGTCAAATGGATGGTGGTGGCGTGGATCTCCGTGCACGGCACCGTCTGAGACGTAGAGTCTATGTCAGTCGTGGCCCGAATTATGTGTGGCACATAGATGGATATGACAAATTGAAGCCGTATGGGATATGCATCAGTGGTTGTGTCACTTGTATTGTATTTAATTGTTTAGATTAAACAATTAAATACAATAAAAATATAAAGTAAAAACAAGTGTTATCGCTATCTATCATAATACAGATAGCGATCCGCTATCTGTATTATGTTATTTCGTCGTTTGGAAACATGTTTTCTGCATCGCGTCGTCTGTTGCCGGGCAGGTTGTCAGGTTGTAAACAAACGATGACGTAGGCCGGTACAATTTTCGCCCCCGGTACAATTTTAACGTGACAGTTGCATTGATGGGTTCTCGCCAAAGATGATCTGGCTAAACACCGACTCAACTAACAGCGACCTACGTCTTATAGCGGGCTAAGCGGGGTATTTCATTGATTCAGTGATGCAGCATGGTCGCCCATTGAAAGTGAGATTGGATCGCGGGACGGAGAACACACACATTGCCGCAATGCAAAGTTTTATTCACGGCAGTGAAAACGGCATTTCCCCAGACTGTGTCACTCTAGGTCCAAGCACGGGGAACCAACGTATTGAACGCTGGTGGTGTACGGCTGATTTCTATGAAGCACTCTTTCTAGAGTTCTTTTACTAATGTTTATGTTGTGCTCCATAGATAATCGAGCCAAAATTTCAGCATTTGTATACCTCCGTCTGAAATAATCTTTAATAATCGAGTTCATCATCTCCAGCTAATCTACTGTAATAATAGGCTATATGTAGCACCTATGGATAAGCTACAATTAGGCTACAATGACTGGTCTGGTCCTGTTGGGAAGTTATCTCAAAATAATGAGATAGTATCTCATTATAATGAGATAGTATCTCAAAATAATGAGATAGTATCTCATTATAATGAGATACTATCTCAAAATAACGAGATACTATCTCAAAATTATGGAAGCCCGTTTCCGCCACGTAAAAGAAAAAAAATGCAGGTCACAACTCATTATTTTGAGATAGTATCTCGTTATTTTGACATATCTCGTTATTTTGACATAGTATCTCGTTATTTTGACATAGTATCTCATTATTTTGAGATACTATCTCATTATAATGAGATACTATCTCATTATAATGAGATAACTTCTCAACAGGACCAGACCAGTCATTGTAGCCTAATTGTAGCTTATCCATAGGTGCTACATATAGCCTATTATTACAGTAGATTAGCTGGAGATGATGAACTCGATTATTAAAGATTATTTCAGACGGAGGTATACAAATGCTGAAATTTTGGCTCGATTATCTATGGAGCACAACATAAACATTAGTAAAAGAACTCTAGAAAGAGTGCTTCATAGAAATCAGCCGTACACCACCAGCGTTCAATACGTTGGTTCCCCGTGCTTCGACCTAGAGTGACACAGTCTGGGGAAATGCCGTTTTCACTGCCGTGAATTAAACTTTGCATTGCGGCAATGTGTGTGTTCTCCGTCCCGCGATCCAATCTCACTTTCAATGGGCGACCATGCTGCATCACGGAATCAATGAAATACCCCGCTATAAGACGTGGGTCGCTGTTAGTTGAGTGGGTGTTTAGCCAGATCATATTTGGCGAGAACCCATCAATGCAACCACTGATGCATATCCCATACGGCTTCAATTTGTCATATCCATCTATGTGCCACACATAATTCGGGCCACGACTGACATAGACTCTACGTCTCAGACGGTGCCGTGCACGGAGATCCACGCCACCACCATCCATTTGACGCAGCAAGAGACGAACGGTCTCTCTGTCCGTGATGATCCCTGCCGTCCAACACTTCTGTTGCATCCACCTGTAGCCATGTTGTTGGCCAGAGGACTGTAATTGGCGATGTATGAAATCGGCTACTTCTCCGATGTCCGCCTTATTGCGTCTTCGCCACAGCAGATTCCTATGAAGCACTCTTTCTAGAGTTCTTTAACTAATGTTTATGTTGTGCTCCATAGATAATCGAGCCAAAATTTCAGCATTTGTATGCCTCCGTCTGAAATAATCTTTAATAATCGAGTTCATCATCTCCAGCTAATCTACTGTAATAATAGGCTATATGTGGCACCTATGGATAAGCTACAATTAGGCTACAATGACTGGTCTGGTCCTGTTGGGAAGTTATCTCATTATAATGAGATAGTATCTCATTATAATGAGATAGTATCTCAAAATAATGAGATACTATCTCAAAATAATGAGATACTATCTCAAAATAACGAGATACTATGTCAAAATAACGAGATACTATCTCAAAATAATAAGATACTTAACCTGCATTTTTTTTCTTTTACGTGGCGGAAACGGGCTTCAATAGGTTTTAGCCATATACAGGTGTAAATGATTTAAGATCAAAACTCAAATCAACGGTTGGAAAAAATAACTCACATTTTTTGCTAAATCTATTCATTTGATGAGTAGGCTATAAGGATATAAGGATACAACCCGGTATAAGGACAACGCCCATACACTTTATTATACTTACATTACATACCCGGTATCACGCCAAGGCTGTCCACATCGCAAGGCATGTTCAGGGTGACGCTTTGCCTGACCAAAGCGTCACCCTGAACACGCGTCCTTCTCCATTCGAAATGAATGGGGGAATAGCACCAACAGTGATACGTTCTCCTAGCATTTGGTGAAATTGTTACGCAGCCATATTAATCGTTATTATCTACGATGGCTCATTGCATTCACTCAATAATAAAAATTTCACCAGGTTATCTCATAATTATGAGATAATTATCTCATAATTATGAGATAATTATCTCGTAATTATGAGATACTATCAGTAGTGTTGCCAGATTGGGCGGTTTCCCACCCAATTGAGCTGCTTAGGATGGCCGTCTGCGGGTAAAAATGGGTAAAAAGGGTATTTGGGTGGGTTTTTCTGCAGATTTCTGGCCATAGAAAGCAATAGAATTTAGTTAAAATTGGGCGGGATTGGGTGCTTCCAGGTGGATTTTGAGCATTTTTGGGCTGGACATCATCAGTCTCACCTGGCAACCGTGCAGTTGCACTAGTCCCAGGCTTGCTGAGGGTTGCTTTCGTGATATAGATGTACGTGCGTATGTCACGCAGCTAAAATGTTGCTTGACCATTTTGTGTCAAAAATTGTCCTACGTACGCAGCTACGCGCCTGTGGCTGCGCTGGATTTAGGAGTCCCAGGAAGGAAACCCAAACGCCGCCGTGTTTGGGTGCATGATAGAGCTTGGATCGGGTTAGATTAAATAATCTCGGATATAAATAACAATAATCGGGTTAAATAACTTCACATGGTGTGTCTGGTGTGTTTCCAGCATTCGTAGTGTTGATCAGCAGAGAAATAGTCCGCCAAGACGTTGAGGTTGCTTAGCAACCAGAGACGCTGTCCATGCAAGTGAACGGAGCGTTCACTCTTCGTCATAACTATCAAACCAAACATCCTTCACATTCACCGAGCGAACATTATGAAAGTAAAATGCACATTTCTCGCTAAAAATGTTTCCATAAACGCATTTAATGGCGTAACTATGTTACTATTTCCAACCAGAATAAAGAAAGATGTCGGCCGTATGCTTCTGTGCAAGCGTCACTACTCTCTACTATCTCATAATTACGAGATAGTATCTCATAATTACGAGATAATCATCTCATAATTACGAGATAATTATCTCATAATTATGAGATAGTATCTCATAATTATGAGATAATTATCTCATAATTATGAGATAACCTGGTGAAATTTTTATTATTGAGTGAATGCAATGAGCCATCGTAATTATCTGAATGGGAAATGCAATATTTTAGGACAGATATACCATTAAACGTGTTTCTAATGACATTTCTAGCGAGAAATGTACATTTTCCTTGCATAATCTTCAGTCAGTGAATGTGTATGATCTTTATTAATCTTTATTATCTGAATGGGAAATGCAATATTTTAGGATCGATTCACCGTTAAACGTGTTTCTAATAACATTTCTAGCGAGAAATACACTTTTTACTTGCATAATCTTCAGTCAGTGATTGTGTGTGATCTTTAGTTTTATTCAGGAAGATTTGATCGGCTCGCTCGCATGTTTCAACGACGTCAGGTTGCTAGGGACGCTGCTTTCGCTAAACTAGCAGCTCACGTGTTTCCTGCGTTTGTGTTATTAAACCGTTACTTTATGTAACTTTTAATGATATTGTGATAACCACAGGCGAGGTATTGAGCGAAGTAAGCTTGATAGCAGGTTTATTGGATTCCACAATCGGACAGGCAGGCACAGCTCCACCGGAAAACTACAACAACCAAAACTCCCGCCCGGAAGGAAACCCCCGGAACCCCCTCTCAGAAGGCCCGCCCCTTCCTCCCAAACCCTGTGACGCTGCTACAATATCATCTTGTTAGAAACACGTTTATCTGAGAGCCAACCCAGTCGCCAAAAGCATACGTTGACAGTGTAAGTTTTCGTGAACACTGGATTACGTCGCATTTCAACATAAAATAGCGTGCTAAGCACACATACACACACACACGCACGCACACACGCACGCTAACACACACACACACACACGCACACATGCACACACACACACACACACACAATGCATTTCGCTGCTAAAGAAGTGTTGAGACGAAAGATGATATCAAGACATTTATAGAATATTCCCATTCACATTATGATTCTTCGTCATAACATCCGACCAAACATCCTTTACAGTCACTGAGCGAGGATTATGAAAGTCCAGGCCCCCCCTTCCTGCACTCGGGGTCCGACTGGGCCAAGTTTCGGTGCGGGGGTCCCAGTTGGGCCTTAGAATAAGGTATTCAAATTTCAGGGCGGTAGGACGTTCCTATCTCAAAAACTGTTTTTCCACCACATTCTGAACCATTAGGTCTTGCAGGTAACACTTCTGAGGGGCTTTGTCCAAATGACAGTCCATTTGGGAAAACTTTTTTTCTCTAAGGGCTAGAACTCCAAATCTCGGATATGTCGTTCTCGGGGCCCCGGGAAATGTGTGTAAACATTTTAGCCTCCCTAGCTATCTCGAAAAGGCCGGAAAAGGGGCGTGACGTCCAACAGTACAGTAAATGTACATAAGACAGAGGTTAGTTTCTAGTCCCCATTTTTTGTGGGATGGAGGTGTACATTTGTGGCTTAAGGTGTGTAGACACAGCTGGCCTGTGGCCACGTTTTTGAAGTCTGGGGTCAAAAGGTCAAAAGGAGCCGGCACCACGCCGCTTATGAGATAACAAAAAGTTAATGTGTGTTTCTCTCGTAACTTTTTGTCATTATTAAAGAGAAGCCTGATTCTCAGATATGCGTGTTGGATGGCTAGGGTGTAGGTCTGGGAAGAACTTCAGGCCAAAATCTTGCAAGCGAGCCGCTGGGTGCAGGTGCAACGAGATGGAGCACTTGCTGAGTCATTTCCTGTAGGGCTGGAGCCACAGGTTGAAGCGTATGCATCCTTTGAGACCCCCTTTGATATATAAGAGACCTCAAAGTACAGCTTACTTAAATGTTGTCGACCCAGTCACCTATTGCATCACTTCCTTTAGGGCTTCGGCCTCCTAATTGATCATTGTAGTATAATTGAATGCCCTCTTTCATATATATGATACCTCCACCACTGGGACGTGGCAACAACTCTCCAAATCCATATGGGGAGGGGGGGGTGATGCTTGTGGACAGTAGGGGTTTACCCTAGACATAAATAGGAAGCAAACTCAGGAGAAGGAATGACCTCTCACAAATATATATTCAATAAATTGTTTGAGTATAGGCGCAGCCTTTTAAGTGTCGGCCTCATTGTCCTTTAAATAGCTGAAGAAAAGCTGTTTATTGGGAGAAGAACGTCCGCCGGCGCCCGACTATATCTGCGAAATGCGGATGTCGTTGAGGCACGCCGCACGCGGACTTAATTGAGGCCCACGCTGTTGGTGGGCGGGGATTAAAATTTTTTCAGTGCTACGGCTCACGCCTAGGGATAACCCAATAGCGATAGCCTTAAAAGGCTGTGCCTATACTCATAGAATCTAGAGTTACAATACGTAATTATCGTTTCAGCCATTTACTGTACAATTCAGAATTGAATGAGAGGAGGGCTGAGGAGGGCTGTCAATCAAATATCGCGCTTCAGAAACGGCCAATCATAGGAAAGCCCGCCCTGCCTTGGTTCCCTCCCCATAGTGCCAAAACTAAATTTGCTCGCGAGAGCAGAACATCATTCGCGAGAGGCTGAGGCTGTTTTGTGCGACCGAAGTTATTTCCCGCTCTCGCTTGCAACGAGGTAATGCTCTCGAGGAGCAATGCTCTCTGTTTTCCTCGCTCGGGGAGCAGCGCTCTGAGTGCGCGCGCAAAGATAATTTGCGCGCTTGCAATTAATATCTACGCATGTGATATGATATAATACGCCCGAATGCATGTTTTATCACATGAGTGCTTTATGGCACTAATTAGGGCTGGGACGACGCGTCGACGTAATCGATGACGTCGACGCATAAATTACGTCAACGCGAAAAATGCGCGTTGATTAAAAAAAAAAAAAAGATGGGCGGCGCCGGAGCGTAGTTGCAACGCGATTGGCTCCTCAGACTTTCATAAGTGCAAAGTGTCATCTGCAAAATGGAGATGACTTTCCATTCTAGCACCACGGCAATTCACCAGCACCTGAAGAGGCGCCACCTGGTAGCAGCTGCAGATGACCGAGCACCGTAGAATTCTAAGAATGCATTACTTTGCACTTTTATTTTGAAATTTAAAGGCAATAAACATGTATTGAAATGTTAAGGAATTCATATTTTTTTCATTCAGATATGTAAATCAACATGTATAAATTGCTATTAGTCAATTAATGGGGAGATAATCGAGAATCGAATCGAATCGAAATCGAATCGGACTGAAAAAATGAATCGTTAGATGAATCGATGGATCGAAAAAATAATAAAAATAAAAATAATCCCTAGATTAATTGTTTAAAAAATAATCGTTTATCCCAGCCCTAACACTAATGTGTCGCCATAGTATCATGCCTTAAGTGTGTCTTCAACAACCACACACAAAAGTTTGCACATTTACATGAATTTTGTGGAATTCATATTTCATTGTATTTGTCTAAATGCATACTAATGCAGACTGTAGATATATTTATGAGTGACGTTTGCCAACACAATTACACAGTTACTTGGCCATAACACACTCACCCATTATCTCTATCTCTCTCTCTCTCACTCACACACAGAGAGAGAGAGAATGTTATTGTTATTGTTGATGTATCTGCACTCTTAATGTTGCTGATTTCTACAAGGCAAAAAATTAACTTAAAACTTAGTTCCCTGGCCCCATTCGTCTCTGTAAGTAAATGTTCTGTTTTTGCCTTACTATTTTGTCAGAATGCACCAGAATGCTTCGTTTGTTTGTGAAAATCACAAAAAAATCTTGTGGGGGAGGATGCCCCCAGACCCCCTACAGGGGTTCGGAATGCAAACGTACAGCCCCCCCTCAAATAAATTTGTGTGTGGGCCACTCATATTCCGTGGCCCACACACAGATCCCTGTATCAACCAACGAGTCGACCACGGGCGCTTAACTCATAATCCGTGGTTGCCTCACGGAATCACTTAAATTGTCCGTGATATGCCAACGGAATTTGCTCCAATGCAAGTTAATGATTATTAATAAATGATATAAATACACATACATATTTATAGATATTTATTTTTTTCGTTATATATAGATGTATATTAATTAATTAATTTATTTATTATATATGGAGACCACCAGACCTCCTCGAAGCAACGAAAATGGTCTATTCAATTCAAGATGGGTGCATGGGCGAGAACAGGGATATAGTGCCATACCGTCAATATGAATTTCATTCATATAGGCTAAGGTCATTTCACGGATCCCTGTGAGACCAGGTTGACTCGGTCGTTGAGACGGGGATCTGTGTGTGTGTGCCACAGAATATGAGTGTCATCAACTTGCATTGGAGCAAAATCCGTGGCCATATCACGGAAATTGGAGTGTTTCTGTGAGGATTCCACGGATTTTGAGTTAGGCGTCCGTGGTCATTTCACGGATTGCTGTGAGACCAGGTTGGCCGTTACACATTTGATGGATAAGATGCGAGCGCCCTTTCTAGAGCATTTCCACCAGCACTGAAGCTACACGACGTGACGATCAGCATGGCAGCATCAGGGATCCCCCGCCAGCTCTTTAACACATTAATTTGTAATAAAGCAAGCATATGATGCATCTAAGATACAGATTTCTCACCTTATTAGTTATCAAATAATAAGGTGACTTCACATCTCCCCAAAAAGTCAACTTTTTTGTATTGTCGTTGCCAATCAAGTGCCACCCCAAATATAAGACTGGCCTGAGCTGGCCACCACAGTAATAAAATCCTGGCTACACCCCTGAATAGGTGGAATTCGCTCTAAAATGGGACTTTTAATTTCGGCGGAAATTGAGGCTTCCATTTATGTTGTGTTCCAGCCTAATTCAGACACACCCATCCACATTGAATATTTCCCTTTTAAAACAATCTCACTGGTGTTTTCATTTATTTAAGCCCTTGAGGTTGTGAAGATACAGTCTATTCATTTTGGTTGTGTTAGCTTGATGATTCAGTGACGATTTAACAGTGATGATTTAAGGTACCTCGAATGGCTGGCAGAGGTAAGCCGTGGGTTCTTTGGCTGTGGCTCTATCAAGCGACCAGGAACCGTCTCAAAGTGTGAGTCTAAAGTGAAATGCTGTGGTATTGCAGCAAACAATGTGCACGGTAAGCTAAACCAAAGCTACCTTAATAATAATAATAATTCATTATATTTATATAGCGCTTTTCACTGACCCAAAAACGCTTACAGTGAAGGGGGGGACCTAACTCACCACCACCAGTGTGTAGCACCCAAGTGGGTGATGCATGGCAGCCAATCTGCGCCAGAACGCTCACCACACACCAGCTTGAGATGGAGAGTGAGGGAATTAACGAGTCAGCCAATTATACAGGAGGATTATTAGGGGGGGCAGATTGATTTACCCTGGTTGGGCCAGGAAGCGCTTCACTTCCTAGACCTAACCAAAGAGAAAGTTGCATGTCAACAAAGTAAAAAAAAAAAGGTTTACACTTGGATCAGATTTTCCGTGAAGGTGACTGGTTCCATGTAGACATCAGTTTTCATACCACCTCCGGAGGTAGTGTAAGCTATATTCAAAACCAAATGTAAAGTCCTCGTATGCAAACTGCGTGATCCTGCCTGAACCAATAATGAGGTAGGCATGACCTCAATGTTTCATACGTCGGGTCGACAATTGCCTGCACCGGGGAAAATGTGAAAACTTTGCAGCAAAACATAGACTATGAATGCAAGAGTCATGTGTGGATCGAGATCTGTATATATATAGAACTGATAGATTTGATATATATATATAGATGGATCTGCAACTACGATGTTCATTATGCAACTACAATTCACAAATGTGCATGTATCTAGAATCATACAACCTAGGAAACATTCAATAATTGTAGTACATCACATTAAAATGTAATTATGCATTCAACAATCCTCCTTCATATCTATAACAACACATGAAGCACATTATGTAAGTTATTATACACTTGTATATCCAGCAGCGAGGCAAAAGGGTTAAAGGTGAGGGAAGTACTCTAGAAAGGGCTCTGACATTGTAGAGTTATATTATTCATCAATACATGAACTATTTTAATAAATTTAGAATTAATATATAATGGTGGACAAAAATGTGGCGCACCATAGGGGCCCATACAGATAACCTTTCATGGGGCCCTAAGATCCTGGCTACGCCCCTGTGCATAAGAGTACAGTCTCTCTCATCCTATGCAGTCAGCTGTTGTATGAATTTATCCAGTACATTGCAGGACATTGTTAAATAAATACGTGAAATCTTCATTAGCTGTCAATATGAAAATTGAAAAATAAGATAAACAATATGAAGAAACAATGTTAGGGTTCAGCGGTTGCTGGTGCACTGACTCACAGTTACTTCCTGTTTCAGCACAAGCAAACCAATGTGGTTAGAGAACTAGCCTGCCTTACTTTTTCTCGTTCATAACATACAAACCATGAGAGAGCAAGTTCATGCAGCATGAGAAACACTGACCAGAACGACGAAGTGACTTTTAGGAACCAAAAATTGTGTTGGAGAGACCGTTGACCAGTCTCACTGGAGAGGCAGCTACGACAAAAGGAAAACATTTGACTACTGGTTGATTGAAGAATTCATTGAATGAAGACAACCTCAAATAACAAACTAAATCAGCATGTTTTCATCTTAATCTTTCTAAAGAATGAGATATTATTCATTGGATGGGAAAATAAGCCATAGATTTAGTGTCATGTTATTTTAGCAGAAGACAAAGCAGATAATGTGTAGCCACATGTTAAATGTATTACCTTCACAGACAACACCAGCGTCCTCCTGGTGACCACAGTTGTGGGTCCACAGTCCTCTGTGGCCACACTGTGTGAGCTCAGATTCGTGACCAGTGCAGTTTACATAATCCAACCCTATAGGCCCTTGTCCAGGTCCAAATCTGGCCCCATGTGTTGCAGCCAGCACCCTCCCACAGCCCAACTGCCTACACACCACATGGGCATCGAGCAGGTCCCAGTCATGATCACAAACTGTGGCCCACTGGCCATAGAGGAGGATCTCCACCCTGCCTGAACAGGGGTTGTTGGAGGTACCACTGACCAGTCTCACTGGAGGGACAGCTATGAAAAGAGAAAAAAATGATGAATGAGTTGATTGAAGAAGTCATAGCATGGACACAACTTCAAATAACAAACATAACAGTTGATAAGTACAGACAGCCCATGCATCGGCAAACCCAGCGACCACCTTTTCCAGTGATACCATCACCATCACAGATGATGCCAGCGTCTTCAACGTGATTGCAGTCCTGAGAACCAAACCCTTGATGTTCACAGTCGGTTATTGACGTTTCATTTCCTCCACAGTTGACATCGTCCAACCAGATGGGTCCTGTTCCCGGCCCAAAATATGCCTCGTTGGTGGCTGATGGCACTGCCACAGCCCAGCTGTGAACAAACCACCTGGGCATCATTCAGGTCCCAGTCAACATCACAAACTGTGCCCCACTGGCCTTGGAGGAAGACCTCCACCCTGCCTGAACAGGGGTTGTTGGAGAGACCGTTGACCAGTCTCACTGGAGAGGCAGCTACGACAAAAGGAAAACATTTGACTACGGGTTGATTGAAGAATTCATTGAATGAAGACAACCTCAAATAACAAACAAAGTAAGCAAGTTTTCATCACATGCTTTCGGAAGAAGGGGATATTATTCATTGGATAGGAAAATAACCCATAGATTAAGTGTCATTATTTAGTGTAGTTATTTTAACAGAAGACAAAGCAGATAATGTGTAGCCAGCCACATGTTAAATGTATTACCTTCACAGACAACTCCAGCGTCCTGCTGGTGACCACAGTCGTGGGTCCCTAGTCCTCTGTGGTGACACTGTGTGAGCTCAGATTCGAGGCCATGGCAGTATACATAATCCAACCATTTAGGCCCTTGTCCAGGTCCAAAAGTGGCCCCAAGTGGTGCAGACAGCACCCTCCCACAGCCCAACTGTCTACACACCACCTGGGCATCGGCCCAGGTGGTGTGTAGACAGTTGGGCTGCGGACACACACACACGCACACGCACACGCACACGCACATGCACGCACACACACACAAAGACACACAATGTATGCAGGTTTACCATCACAAATGATGCCAGCATCTTGAACATGGTTGCAGTTCTGAGAACCAAACCCTTGATGTTCACAGTCGGTCATTGAAGGTTCATTTCCTCCAAAGTTGACATCGTCCAACCAGATGGGTCCTGTTCCCCGTCCAAAATATGCCTCGAAAACAAGCATGTTTTCATCACATGCTTTCAGAAGAATGGGATATTATTCATTGGATAGGAAAAAATGCCATAGATTTAGGGGACTGAAGCCCCGAATCTCACTTAAAACGCCCCAGATCTTTTTTAAGCTTTTGAATTTTCAGTGCCATCTACTGGAATGGACATGCAACAGCATGGATATTGCTTCGCAACAAAATCATTGGCCTATTGTTGGCCAAGCACAGTGGGCATACCACTTCTAAAATACAAAAAAGTGTTACGTATTTTAAGAATCTAAGCTACCCACACA
Source organism: Gadus morhua (assembly GCF_902167405.1). NCBI lineage: Eukaryota > Metazoa > Chordata > Actinopteri > Gadiformes > Gadidae > Gadus > Gadus morhua. The sequence continues at coordinate 1,698,071 of NC_044055.1, forward strand.
TAGACCCAATGAAGCAGGGCCAAACATATAAGCCGTAAATACTATACATAGACACTAGGGGAGCAAGACCTTATTGAAGGCGGCTCCACCACAGAAGGCATCACCTGAAGAAGCCGAAGCCACCACGCCCACTAGGCCACGCCCACTTGACGGTCCCTTACCTGTGCACACTACCAGAAGGGGACAGAGATTTTCAGCAACACCCGCGAAGGGTCACGGGCCTCTGCCCGTGGCCCATAGTAGCCAGAGTTATTATCTCTCACACGTGTTCTACCAATTCCTAGAATTCCCTCCGTATAGCTTCACTTACCATGCCGAAACATGCCGACGACTTTATAATAAATAAAGTGAGTTAAAGTAAAGCAACCCGGGATTGGACAACTTTCTTCGAGAATATGCAACAAAAGCAAACCCTGGTTTAAAAACATAAAGACGATAATTGACTCACGGACAATAGTCCTGTAGTGCTATGGACTCGTATGACTGATCAGACGTCGATCCCCGTACAACGTCGATGTCTTGTCACCTTAAAAAACATATCTGTGTTAATACAGCGGACAATAGTCCTGTAGTGCTATTGACTAGTATGACTGATCAGAATTTGCTGCCGTACACAAGTTTCGAGGCGATATAGCCTAGCTTTAACAGGCTGTGCGCGCTCCCGCGGCTAAAATCACTTTCTGGCAGCTGACACACACACACACACACACACACACACACACACACACACACACACACACACACACACACATACACACGCGCACACACACACATACACACGCGCACACACACACACACACACACACACACACACACACACACACACACACAATACATTTGACCTATCAGAATCTTCAGTTCAATTAATTTTACATTTCTGCATTTTTTGCGAATTCTTTGCGCTTTTCATTCAGCTTCAGTCAGTTTATTTGTTTCCAAACATTTACATTTTCTTAAATAGTGTGCATGCTTACATTGTTTACTCCATTTAGACTTTTGAACTTTTGTTCCAATCCCTTCACTTGTTTTTTATTTTTTTGAATCTATCTGGCATTATTAAAAAATATTTTACACCCTTACTTTTTATTACAGCACTCACCACATTTTCTAGAGAAACTGCATTTTCTAGTTCTTATTATTATGTAAGCTGGTATTGACATTTAAGATACAAAAATAAACATGTTTCCCAAATAACTACATTTTGGCAGGGGCCGTATAACAGAAACTTCCTATTTTAAGTCCTAAATTAAGATAGGAGAAGTGTTAGATAGGATTTTTCTCAATTTGGTATCACAGAAACATATCCAATCTTAATTTAGGAATCCTATTTTATCTCAGGTTAAGATATCCTAGGTTGGCGAGCATCGACATTAGGCTTTTATGTCGGTTACCTAGCAACAGATGAAGCTAACGTGCGCATCCAATATGTTATAACTATCCGTCGACGCAACGGAGACGGCAAGCGCTGTGATTGGTCCTCTAACTAAATCATTTCCGGAATCACTTCTCCGGTTTGACTTTGCACCTTATTTACTTTACACATTAAGGACCAATAAAACACCAAATAAGTTTTGAAAAGCTTTGGAAGTTTATTTACAACACTATTTTGGTTTGTAGTGAACATATAAGATCGATCGGGCGGTGAATTGCATTGCGTATCCGACATCCCAACGGAGAACTTTGAATGCTCGAGGGGTCTCCGTAGTTACGGAGTCGGATTACGGATTAAGCCTTTCAACAAACATATTTCGTTGATCACTATTAGGCCTACGTCTACAATTTTGCTGCGCTACATGTAATAAAAGAGCTGTTATCTCGCTAATTTGTAACAGTAAATGACAGTTAGGGGACCTGATGGGTCGTCCCAGAGCTGCGTGCTGCAGTCAGGTGCACAAAGATCACCGAATGCGGAAGTACTACGCATCAGCGCGATAATCCCATATTGAACTTCTGCCGCCTGGCACGAGAGGAGAAAGAGCACCAGCCATGGCAGACTACTCAAACGTGGCGCCCCCGTCCTCACGTGCCCGCTGGGATGAACGACCCGTTAAAAGACGCGCTTCAACGAGCGAGACAGGTATACGCTTCTTCTTTCTTTATTTTTTACCACTTGCGACATCGAAGTTAAGAGCTGGTTATGGTTCACACAACGCTATATGACCACGCAGACGCTTTGACGCACTTTACGCCTCGTTCACGCCTTGTTCACACTACTATGTGTCCGTCGACGGATGACCGAGGCCGTGTCTGTCAGGGGACTAGTCTTCTTAGACGCATACTCCAGCCAATTAAATCATTTCCCTCTACAAAGCCGATGTGTGGATCTAAATACAAAGGTCGTAGTCAGGTGACTAACAACAATCCTATCGATTCAACATTTCTTAAAAAGTATATAACAGCCGGATTTTTCCGGTTTCTACCTGCTTGCTATGCAAAATGGATTCAGTAGTCACTTGGAGTGCATTTGCATAAAGCCTTGTTCACAGTACCTCCGTCGGTAGACGGATCTCATTGACTTTGCATGGGGCGCTCGCGAAATGCATCGTCGGTCCGTCTGTCCTCCATTCTGCTCTGTGGCCTGCATTAAAAAGTTAAGAAATGTTCAACCTTTCAGATCGCGGTTATGCAAATACCACGCGTCTACTGGATCGATTTTGCAAGAAGCAGGAAAGATCCGGCCGTTATATTTGTTTAAAGAATTGTGGAATGATAGGATTGTTTTTTAGTCACCTATTTCTTGTGTCATCTTTTGTATTTATTCCACACATCGGCTTTGTAGCGGGAAGCGATTTGATTGGCTGCAGCATGCGTCTACTAAGTCTACTGTTTGCACACTTAAAGAACAGAAACCACTGTCTTATTTTTTCGAAGTGCTCCCTGTGACGTCTAAACATATTCGGTATTCAAGGCGTTATCGGTATTCATTTTTCAGAAATGTGCTTCTGTTCCTGGGGTTGGGTGAAGCCTGGTCATGTTTGTTAGTAGTGGGAATAGGCATGTTCTCATGTTAGCTGTTTCTCCTCAACAGACCAACCAGAGACAAAGAAAATTGCACCTATTGACTGACAATGTATCTTTTCTTAAACTTTCAATCCAATTATAGTACTTGCTCCTTTGTTTTACAGCCTTCTCGGGTGAATTGGGCAGGCCCCTAAGGTAAATATAGGAGCAACATTTTCCACTTCACTTTGGATTCTACTTATTTTATCATTGTTGACTTTTGAAGTTTCACAATCCCTTATCGTACTTCTTTCATTTGTTGATTAGGTCCGCATCGGAAGACTTCAACGTTCCCGATGGCATGGTTGGATTCAGTGAGTAAAATACATGACATGCATTTACAGTCATTTGTAATGCATTTTTAATCTACCCCTTCAGGCAAACCGTATGTTTGTTTTGTAACGCCTTTATCTAAACCCTTTCAGTTATTGGGAGAGGCGGAGAGCAGATATCACGTATAAAGCAGGCATCTGGTTGTAAAATACAGATCGCCCCAGGTAAACACACTTCTACATTTACATGTTAGCTTCATACCAGAGATGTGCAGGAACCTGTGTTATGATAGACGATGCTGAACCCAAGAGCAGACAGACGATGTTGAAGGGATAAAAAGGGGTTTATTGAACAAGGTGGGAAGCGGGTAGTGGATGAGGGAGCCGGGGGGAGAGCGAGGTGGGCGAGCTGGAGAGAGTGCCGGGTAACTGCAGGCAGAGGAACAAAAGTTTGATGTGGTCCAAAAACAACAAGAGACTTGAGAAAAAGAGCGAGGTAGCAAGTTATACTAGAGCCAGGCACGTATAGTTACCACGGTAGTACGATCTGGCGCCGACAGCAGGGAATCCAAGGGTTTATGAAGGGGGTTGATTGGGGATGAAGACCAGGTGAGCATGATTGTAGATGAGGGCCAGCTGTGAGGTGAGACAGACAGGAGGAGTGGCAGACCAGGAGGAAAACACAGCAGACTGCTGACACCACAACAACCTGTATACTAATCCTTTTCCTTTTTGTCATGCAGACAGCGGCGGCATGCCCGATAGATCGGTGACATTGACAGGATCCCCTGACGCCATCCAGTAAGTTCTCCTCCACATGTTTTTTTTTTTTATTATAAAGTTGGGACGTCATCACAGTGGTTGGTAGCATAAGCTAATGTCTTTTCAAACTCCTTATAGGGCTGCGAAGAGGCTCCTCACAGAGATTGTGGGGAAGGGTCGCCCAAGACCAGCATTCCACCACAACGAGGGCCCTGGCATGTCAGTTCAGGAGATCATGGTCCCTGCTTCTAAAGCCGGCTTGGTCATTGGCAAGGGAGGGGAAACCATTAAGAGCCTTCAGGTTAGTTGTCAACCTTGGATGCTTAACAATCAGTCTTAATTTCTCTATCTTCAACATTAACTCAACTTTGTGTATATTTGACATTAACCAGGAAAGAGCCGGAGTTAAGATGGTCATGATCCAGGAGGGACCTCAAAACACGGGCGCAGACAAACCTCTCCGGATTTCGGGGGAAGCTTTCAAAGTTCAGGTTGGTGGTCCTACCAAAATGTGTATTCGATGCAACCTGGCCATTCCCTTAAGTAGCGCCATGCTGATGTCACCTGTACTAACCATCCATGTGTCTTTCAGCAAGCCAAAGAGTTGGTGATGGAGCTGATCAGAGACCAGGGGTTCAGAGAGCAGAGGGGGGAGTATGGCTCTAGGTTGGGGGGTGGTGACAGCTTAGATGTGAGTAACATTGAAGTAATGCCGCGTTTCCACTGCAGGGTGCGGAACGGATCGGATCGCAAAGGGGCGGTAGGGAGGGGGCGGTATAGCCCAGCTCAGTTCCGAGGTCGCGTTTCCACCGCCGACAGTACCCTTTGTGGTAGGCCGGATGTCGATCGCCGCGGCAGCTACGTAAACATCGTAAACAACGTCTTCCTCCGCAAGAATGCAGACGAACGTCTCCACCTCCTTGTTCGCCCAAGCAAGCTTTTTACGCGACATGTTAATTGTAAAGAATAATACCTCGAGGCTACTGTTTGTTTGTTTTTATCCCCGCGTCACCCGGAAGTGACGATTCTGTCGACCAATCAACGGAGGGGGGGTGTAGCTAGAATTCCAGGGTACCCTTTCAGGCGTCTGGTCTCGTTTTGGGTACCGCAACGGAGGAGTCCCTAGAATGGGGTCGGAACGGGTACGGCAAAGTCCGGGTCACGCCCACTTTTGGCGGTGGAAACGCGATCCGACCCGCACCTTTGCGATCCGATCCGTTCCGCACCCTGCAGTGGAAATGCGCCATAAGTCAAATCGTTTTCTAATCCACCATCCACTTACATCGGGCACGGGGTGACAAGAGGTTTCTCCTGACCGCGGCTGCTACTCAATGCCCCCCCCCAGGTCCCAGTGCCGAGGTTTAGGGTCGGAACCGTCATCGGTAGGAACGGCGAAACGATCAAGATGATCCAAAGCGACACGGGCGTCCGCATCCAGTTCAAACAAGACGACGGCACCACGCCGGAGAGGATAGCCCAGATCATGGGCCCGCCCGAGCAGGCCCAGAAAGCGGCCGACATTATCGCTGAGATCTTGAGGTTTGGTGAGATGCACTATATTTGCAGAAAATGTTTGGCCATTTTAAAAAAAAAATAGAATTTAAAGAGGATATGCGTTGTCAAGTTTCGACCGTGAGGGTGATCCACAGTTGATGCGTCATATGCAGACATCGATGTCGTTCGGACATCAGTAGAGTCAACGGGGGTTTAGGGGGGGGGGGGGGCTTGCAAGGGGCGGGATGTGACCAGGGACTAAGTTCGCAACAGACGGGATCAGTGCTGCCGCTGTCACTAGTTAGTTTTGGTATGACCACAGACAGTATGGAGGCAGAACAGGCAGAACTCATCGTGATCAACTTAAAGATCTCCTACTATACTACTTTTCTGGTGTTCATTTCTTATAAATTACTCCTATAGCGCAACCTGACACGATTCACAGCACAAAAAACGATGTCGATTTTCGGGAAACTCTTCCTCTCATCCGGGCGCTTTCAGCATTCTGTCAACACTCGGCTTCGTCCTTCTCCGCCCCCTCGCCCCCCTCCTGCCGACCCCACTCCTTTGTGATTGGTTACCTTCCGGAAGAGCATGTTGCAGCATTACCATACATGGAACATTCGGATTGTTCTACGTAGATAAATCCTGGAAATTTGAACAAGTGAATGGCGACCGGCGTCCCTAGTGTTTAGCGCTCTGCACAGCCCCAGACGGTCAGCAGGGAACACGTCTAAATGCATGTACATCATTATTTGACACTTAAATCATTAAATCATTATAACAACGATAGGTCATAAAAGTTGAAAAAGCATAATAGGTGCTCCCTTAAATGTCGCCGCAACGATGCATCATATATTCTAGGGATGGGCATGATTAATTGACGATCGACTAATTGATCATTAAGAATTCTGTTGATGACGTACATTTATCATCGATAAAACTAATGCTAAAAAATATCTTCACACAGTGTGTCGTTTTACAATTACCGTACCATTCGCAGTGTTGTTCAGCAGAGAAATAGTCCGCCAAAGACGAATGACTTGCTTAGAAGCCCGACACGCTGGGGTTGATAAGTAACCGAGTGATAAGATAGACGTGAATCAGGCAAAGAATCCACTTTCCTTGACAGCGGTCCAGTTATGTGTGCATAAAAGTACAGACGGACCGATTGCGAACCACTTCAACTGCTGATGCCATCTCTCTAAGTAAAAAAGTAGCCACACCCATCCCAAACCAATCGGAATAAATGTATAAGCCTAGATGTCGAATATAGCGGACTACACCACCTCTTCTATTCCTCATGGAATTCTATTCCGATCAGAGAATTGTATTCCGAATAGATCTATTCCTATCATGCAATCCGGATGTAGGCCTACTCTATATGGCATTTACAAAGTTGGTACCTTGTCCCTCGCACATTCTGGTGTATTCTCATGGAGTTGTATGATCATATTCTATTCCGATTGAGCTGTTCTTCCACTTCTGATCAGACCAGAAGTGTCCATGTAACGAGGGAGAATTAACGATCAATTTTAATTGCATTTTGAAGTAGTTCATTTTTATATTGAAATATTAATGATTAATCGAAAATGTATCGTTAATTCTCCTGACGATCGACTAAGACAATTTAATCGAATGCCCATCCCTAATATATTACGTTGTATTCACAACATCCGAAGCATTGATCGATGAAGGATTGGAGCATGAGTAAGGGACAAATGTAAACGACGAAGAAGAAAGGAGTTGTGAACGACTGCGTTTCCGGAGAAAGAGAGCGTACTTTTTTTCTTAATTTCACATACAACAAACACTGGTAAAATGTAGTTGATTCTGTGTTAAACTGTGAAAACAGGGAGTGGAAGGCCAGGACCCTATATTGTTCAGTTAACTGTTGTTAATAATAAAATAAATATTTTCTATGTACGCGTGCAACTGTGAACTCTTGTAGGCCTATTGTAATTTATTGTATGTGTACTTTTAGGGTAATGATAATACCTATCTTTAAGCGTTCACCATGAATGACTCGAAAAGCAGTGCCAACATTTAAATATTTTCTAACAATTCAGTCGAACAAAAGGCAACAGGCTTATTATAATTTAGGTTGACACTCAATGACATGCAAATGCACACCAAAGCGTCATCAACACGCCCAGAAGTGGTGTGAGATATACCGACTTTCTATACCTCATTCACATATAAGGTAATTTACATTTCCTATGGATAAAATATACCTCAGAGGTAGTACTTTTTCAGGAGATTCCCAGAGTACCAATTTCTGGACATGTTGTTCACTTCCAACACACGCCCATCAGGAGAAAAGTCTGAGAACATCAAGACTACATGTATGTGTGATAGCAGAAGAAAATGCCTAGGTGAATTAGAAAATGTAATCCCACGAATAAGGGATTCCTGTGCATAGAAATGCCTGTGATCTTTACATTCTTTTTGGAAAAGGCATCTGCTAAGAACCATAACCATATTTCAGTTAAATTCAGCTGAGGGTTGTATAGCCAATGCAAAGATTTACTATTTGAGTGTGGATGAGTTGAGTTATGGTTGGACAGTAATCAGACACTGAACATAGCAACCATCAACTTCAGTCTCTTTTCTTCTCTTTATTGCACAACCTTTGAAATATTATCCGTTTTCTGTGAGTAAGGTGCGTGAGGTAGTTCAACATGCTTCTTAAAATGTAAATCACATTCAATACTAGAAAATGCATTTCCTGCAGAAAATGCGGTGAGCGCTGTAGTACAAAGTGAGGTTGAAAATATGTTTTAAAAAAGCCTTTTTTGTTTTCGTTTGAGATTAATGTCGTCTGGAGGCGCACACAGCTTTTGGCCGTGATAATATGTGGATCCGTCCTACAACAGCGACTCCCAGCTGTTTTTCCTCAGGTTTGTGTCATTTGCCTCTGGAGAAGTGAGCAGCTACCCACTGGCGGTGATACGAACACAGCAACAGGCCAAAGGGTACATGACGCATATCTATTTGGACCAATATACAGACCCAGATGTGAATGCCATTACATTGGCAGCATGTAGATCTGCGCCGTGGACATGTTCTTGTATTATTTAAACTTTAACACTTTCTTTGGTATGAATGGTTTGCAAACGAATAATTTAAGCCAAGCTGCATATTTTTGTTTAAACATAAGACATATTGTTTCATATTTAGTGTGTCTGTCTCTTCCAGCTTTCTGCGCGGTTTCCCATCCCAGCTCAAGTGTATTACAAGGATTTACTGGAATCGCAAGGCACGGACTGAGAGGGTATTATTACAACGGCCTGGGAGCCAGCTTCATCAGGGCAGTTCCATGTGCTCTGCTGAACTACACGTTAACCAGGAAATTAGAAGTTCTGTTTGACTCCACATTGTCCTGAGTCATACTTTATTATATTCATGATGATCGGGGAATATGTGTTTTTGTCAAAGACCAGCAGGATGTACTCGTGTGAAATCCACATTTAAGATCATAAAGGATATAGGCTGGTGTGGTTTCATTACATTATTAATTCAAGCTATACTGTTGAAGCCCTGTGAATCATTAGGAGCAGTGGCGTAAATATCGACGGTGCAACCGGTGAACTGCACCGGGGCCCAGACGGCGTCACGCTTCAGGGGCCCATGAAGGAAGGAAAAAATATATATCGCCCAGGGCGGCAAATGTGTCGTGGGCGCCCTCTGGTGGCGCCCTTAATTAATTAACTAAATTATACGAAACCCTCACCGTAGGACAACGCGACCACCCCCCCCCGCTCGGAAGTCCTGTTCAGGGGCGCAAAAATAAACATTTCCACCCGGGCATATCACCATGATGTTACGCCACTGTTTAGGAGTTGAACGAACAGTGCTGTAACCAGACGCGTGGATGTAGCCTACTATTTGAAGTGTGTGATAATGAATGCCTCACATAAGTATGAACATCTCCAACTTTCGGGACAGACATTTCAACAAGGCATTCTCCTTTCTTTTCTCACCCAGTTTGGAAGCACGGATATACGACTCTCAATAAGCACCGAGTACTTCTATAGAGGGCTATCTATATCACATTGTTATGTATAAAAGTCGTTCGTATCGATCATGATGAACAGAGAGGTATCGACGGGTCACGATCAGCCTCGGGGGGGGGAGGGGGGGTTTGGGGAACGGAATCTCCTTGAGCTCGCGATGAGTTGAATTTGAGCGCGAGACTGGGCGTGAATGAATACGGCCATCTTCTGTCGCCGGGCACGAGAGGAGAAACAGCACCAGTCATGGCAGACTACTCGAACGTGGCTCCCCCGTCCTCTAACGCGCCCGCCGGGATGAACGACGCTTTCAAAGACGCGCTTCAACGAGCGAGACAGGTATCGGCTTCGTATTTTTTCCCACTACTTGCGGCTTCGAAGTTCGGTTTTTAAATGGTATTTAAAGCATGAAAAGGACCGCGTCAGCTTACCTGCTAACGTCATGCAGTATCATGCAAGGCTAGAGTAATGGGCTAAATTGGTTAGCTATCGTTTATTTTTTTCTCCCGTGTTTAATGGAAAATTTTGTTTTTTAAATGTGGTACACGGTTCGCGATGAATATGTGAATTTTGTTTTAATCCGTTCGAAGCTGTGTTGGTTAAATCCTGTCTATGCAACGACGCAACTTGGTAGCTTGCTAGCTAACATGGAAGTAACCGCATTCTTTTGTTGGTTTCGTCTTCCGGGAAAGCACGTATGCCGCCCTTTGCGGCTTGCTACCTTTTCAATGTTCATGAACAGTTTGGTTAATACAATTGTTTTAATTATCTAATACATAGATCGCGGCTAAGATCGGAGTCGACGGCGTTGCTGCACCTACAACAAACGAGTTTGGCTACGGAGGCCAGAAAAGGCCCCTGGAAGATGCTGGTGGGTATTTTCCCATGCCTAACCTCAATATAGGTCAGTGGCCTAAATTGATACATTGATAGTTCTCCCCCCACTTAACATGCTTGCCTGTATGAAATGTGACAAAGGTAGTGTATTTCGAGATCCACACGCCTTATTTTTCATTGAGTATGGTACATTGCGGAACGCTGTGACTCTCATGCTTTTCAATTGCCCGAAGTTCTTTATTTAAATGTGTGCTTTTGCATGGGGGGTTGTTGTTGGAGGTCTCCGGTTATTGATGCCAGGTTGGGGCTGGAGTAGAAAAGAGGGCGTGTTTCGGACTTGTGGTCATCTTGATTTATGCTGCATGCATAATTGTTTATGTGCAGTTATCATGATTCTTATTGGACATTAAATTGTTACGTTTAAAAACAACCAGGGATTCTTTTTAATTGATTAGACATTTGCTCGGGCAGGGTAGGCAGCTTATTTGTGTTATTTGTATGCACACTTGAAGAATAGAAACCAGTCTTTTGAAAGTACTCCCTGTGACGTCTAACCATATTCAATATTCAAGGCGCTGTCTGTATTCAATTTTCAGAAATGTGCATCGGTTCGGTGAAGCCTGGTCATGTTTGTAAGTAGTGGGAGTATGAGTGAATAGGCATGTACTCATGTTGGCTGTTTCTCCTCCACAGACCAACCAGAGACAAAGAAAGTGGCACCTAGTGACCGTGAGTACACTTTCATCAACTTTAATCCAAAATATAGTACGTTTGTCTTCCACGACCTAGCAATGACTACATGTCTTCTGACTTGCTCCTTTGTTTTACAGCCTTCTCGGGTGGAATGGGCGGAATGGGAGGAATGGGAGGTCCCCCAAGGTAAATATATGGGAAACATCTTGCACTTCGTATTCTGCTTATTTTATTATTGTTGATGTAAGACTGTGATGTTTCACAACCCCTAAATGTACATCTTTCGTTGGTTGATCAGGTCCGCGTCGGAGGACTTCAAGGTTCCCGATGGCATGGTTGGATTCAGTGAGTAAAATGCATGATATACACACACACACACTTGTATTGAATTTTAATGTACCTCTTCAGGCAAACGGTAGTCTTTTTTTTTTTGTAACGCCTTTATCTAAACTTTCAGTTATTGGGAGAGGCGGTGAGCAGATATCCCGTATGCAGCAGGAATCTGGATGTAAAATACAGATCGCCCCAGGTAAACACACAACTACATTTACATGTTAGCTTCATACCAGAGATGTGCAGGAACCTGTATACAAATCCTTCTCCTTTTTGTCATGCAGACAGCGGCGGCATGCCCGATAGATCGGTGACATTGACAGGATCCCCAGACGCCATCCAGTAAGTTCTCCTCCACAGGTTTTTTTTTAATTATAAAGTTGGGATGTCCTCACAGGCTCACACTGATTGGTACCATAAGCTAATGTCTTTTCAAACTCCTTATAGGGCTGCGAAGAGGCTCCTCACAGAGATTGTGGAGAAGGGTCGCCCAACACCAGCATTCCACCACAACGAGGGCCCTGGCATGTCAGTTCAGGAGATCATGGTCCCTGCTTCTAAAGCCGGCTTGGTCATTGGCAAGGGAGGGGAAACCATTAAGAGCCTTCAGGTTAGTTGTTTAGCATCCAAGCTTGACAATCAGTCTTAATTTCTCTTATCTCCAGCATGAACTCAACTTTGTGTATATTTTACATTAACCAGGAGAGAGCCGGAGTTAAGATGGTCATGATCCAGGAGGGACCTCAAAACACGGGCGCAGACAAACCTCTCCGGATTTCGGGGGAAGCTTTCAAAGTTCAGGTTGGTGGTCCTACCAAAATGTGTATTCGATGCAACCTGGCCATTCCCTTAAGTAGCGCCATGCTGATGTCACCTGTCCTAACCATCCATGTGTCTTTCAGCAAGCCAAAGAGTTGGTGATGGAGCTGATCAGAGACCAGGGGTTCAGAGAGCAGAGGGGGGAGTATGGCTCTAGGTTGGGGGGTGGTGACAGCTTAGATGTGAGTAACATTGAAGTAAGTCAAATCGTTTTCTAATCCACCATCCACTTACATCGGGCACGGGGTGACAAGTGGTTTCTCCTGACCGCGGCTGCTACTCAATGTCCCCCCCCCCAGGTCCCAGTGCCGAGGTTCGCGGTCGGCATCGTCATCGGTAGGAACGGCGAGATGATCAAGAAGATCCAGAGCGACACGGGCGTCCGCATCCAGTTCAAACAAGACGACGGCACCACGCCGGAGAGGATAGCCCAGATCATGGGCCCGCCCGAGCAGGCCCAGCACGCGGCCGACATCATCTCCGACCTCCTGCGTAGCGTCCAGGCCGGCGGGCCCCCGGGTCACGGGGGGGGCAGGGGACGGGGCCGCGGACAGGGCAACTGGAACATGGGCCCCCCCGGAGGCCTGCAGGAGTTCACCTTCACTGTCCCCACCATGAAGACCGGCCTCATCATCGGCAAGGGTGAGGACCCTCGCTGCTCGCTGCTCGCTGGCCGTTGGGCGGGGGAGTGGGTTCGTCTCGAGGGACGTGGCCGTTTCCTTTTGGTGTCTGTGTTGTGGGACTAACAGGCCGTCCTCTCGTCTCCAGGGGGCGAGACGATAAAGGGCATCAGCCAGCAGTCGGGGGCCCGGATCGAGCTCCAGAGGAACCCCCCGCCCAACGCCGACCCCAACATTAAGATGTTCACCGTGCGCGGCTCCCCCCAGCAGATCGACTACGCCAGGCAGCTCGTGGAGGAGAAGATCGGGGTGAGACTCCTTGAGAGCGCTTCCTAAGCTGCTGGATGACCAAGAGTCGTGACCGGGTTGTGATGGACCAATCGGAAGTGTCTGCTGATAATCATGCATTCGGGGTTCATTTGTTTCAGTGTCCGGTCACCCCAATGGGAGGACCCCATGGTCCACCTGGGCCTCACGGAGGACCCGGCCCCCACGGCCCCCCAGGGCCACCAGGCCCACCCGGTGCTCCAATGGGGCCCTACAACCCGGGACCCTACAACCAGGGGCCCCCCGGTCCACAGTGAGTACTCGCTTCTGCTTGGCCTTCTACTCATCCCAGCCATCAGCTCATAGACCATGCTTGCATGTATAAGTAAAATAAGTCTTGGTCACATCAAAGTGTTGCTCAGAAATAGACACTCATCGACCGGGACTTAGAACACGATACAGATAAAGAGATGAACACAATTACAATTAGGGCATTTAGCAGTCGCTTTTATCCAAACTTCCAAAGCAACCATGCAAGGCGACAGCCAGCTCGTCGGGAGCGGTTAGGGTTGAGTGTCTCGCTCAGGGACACATCAACGCTCAGCTAGGAGGAGCTGGGGATCGAACTAGCAACCTCTCGGTTACAAGACAACCGCTCTACCTCCTGAGCTAAGCCGACCCAACGCGACACAGTGGCGTCCTTTGACAGGATGCAGACAAACACAGAATACATGGATAGGTTCAGTATGATGGCAGACACAAATGTGAATGCATGTGGAATAAAAACGATCAACGTGGAAGGTGCTGAAGTGTTGATCCTGATGGTGTCTCTCTCCCCCCCCAGTGGTCCTCCGGCCCCCTACCAGCCTCAGGGATGGGGCAACGGTTTCCCCCACTGGCAGCAGGGCCAGCCTGACCCTAGTGAGTCCTTAATCTGGATGGAGTGAACGACCTGCTGTGTGTTACCTCGATGGGGAGAACCACCCCAGTGATGATGTTAACCTATTGAAGTAGAATGCAAAGGGGGAAGTCCTCTGCTACATGATCTCACCGTGACCTTAACTGCAGAGGTGTGAACTAGAGCTGGGCGATTAATCAATTTTTAATCGTAATTTTAAATATCATAAACAAAGATATTGAACTAATTTTTATTTATCAAGTGCACCTATTTGAAACGGGTATTTACAGCACCTTCTTTTCTGAGGTTTCCTATTTCATAGTAACTTCTCTTTAGATAAAGTAAAATATAAACATGGCAGCATGCGCTGACAGAACGGCGGGTGTAGAGTCTGTGGTAACCATAAGCATCCGTTTGAAAGAAATCAGATTTTACTCTTAGGCCGGCCCGCCCAGCCCTAGTATGACCTATGAACCCTGTCGTCGTACGCCGTCCTCCACGGGTCGATTCTTACGTTCTGCTCTTGGTCACGATACATGTCCAGACAAAGCTGCTGCTGATGCCAACGCTGCGGCGTGGGCGGCGTACTACTCCCAGTACGGCCAGCAGCCCCAGGCCCCAATGACCCCCACCGGCGGAGCCCCCGGAACCACGCAGTCCAACGGCCAAGGTAACCCCCCCCCCCCGCACACACACACACACACACACACACACACCTGGGCGTCTGTAGAGGAGGGCCCCCACAGAGTAGCGCAGCCCTGCCTTATGTGCCTCCCGTGCCGCCTGGTCCTCCTATTTTCCGACCAGTGTTCAATTGGTAACTTGTCTAAATTCCTTCCTCCGCTATCAGAGCATCTCCCTTCTTTATGATTTGGCCTGCCCTGTACTCTTTCCATTGCCCCCCCCCCCCCATCCAGGTTAGTTTCCCTCACTTCTCTAGGTCTGAGCCCCTGACCTGAGCAGGTGGAGGACATGCTACCATTTAATTCCTTCTTTCTTCCATAAGGGAATGGTGACCAATCACGTTGTACCGTCTTTAACAGGTGGCTCGCAGGCGCCCGGTCAGAGCGGACAGGCAGATTACACCAAGGCCTGGGAGGAATATTACAAGAAAACGGGTATATCACCGTAGCTCCAGTGTCCACATCCTACCCAGTCTAAACCGGGCCCCCCCCCTTCCTGTTGCCTATCAGCAGAGACATGGGAGCCGGGCGGGGGGGGGACCAGAGCTGGGTCCTCACCTCCTAACCTGCGCTGTTTAGACCGGTGCAATGTGTTGCTTTTGGTTTCAGCGCTGGGATTTGCAGACTCGCTCACCCTCTCCATTTGACTTAAGAGTGGCGCTTGTCCCTAGAACTAACCCTAGTACTCAATCCGGGCCATTTGAAAACCGACGGCAGAAACCTGTCTGGTGCCCAACAACATGACCCACTAATGCTGTATGTCCCCAATGTGTCCATCTAATCTGATCAAATGTACTGTTGTAATGGAAACACAACCCCTTGTTGAAGGAAGGGTGTTCTGCTTGACCTTATTTCCATATATAAAGAGGATCAAAATGTACTGTTGCAAACGCAACCCTTTATAACGACCTGTTGTTGAGGTGGCCGGGCCTTGGGCCTGAGACCTGGTGGACTGGATGGAGAGGCAGCGGTTTAACGGTGGTTTTTACCTTTCTGCAGGCCAACAGAGTCAGCAGCCCCAGGACTACACGAAAGCATGGGAAGATTACTATAAGAAGCAAGGTAGGACCGGTTCCATGTCTGCCTAAAACCAAGGCTCATCATCGTGATGCACGGTGACGTGCTGCTGTTCTCACGGCAGCACCTGCTATAGGACATCAAATTCAAAATGATTGTCTCCATTTTGGAAGTGTAGGAGCCCAGTAAAGTTATTGGTAGTAATGGTGTTTTTGATTTGATTAGAAATTGACTGTTAAAAAATATCTGTCATTATGGCGACGTGAGACGGTTGCTTTCTCATGCGAGACGCGACAAAACAAAGTCTAGCTATAATTATACGCCCTATTTCTTTGGTTTAGGATCTAACATTGCAACTCTTATCGAGTCATCATAAAATGGCAAAATGCTTAAAAGTATCGGCTGCAAAAACTTTGGATGATGCACCTCCTCCAATCACTTGTTGGTTAGTCACCCATCCAACGGGCGGCCGTGTCCTGGCAGCACTCTCACTTCAGTAGAGTGTGGCCCCCACAGCCGCCCCAGAGCAACAGAGGGTTTCTGTCCCGCCACTCTGAGTACCAGTGGTGGGTTCGTTCCCCATCTCACAAACCGAGCCCGTTAAAGCCGTCTTGCCAGTAGGGCTGCTGCTCGATTATGGAAAAAAAATCATAATTCGTGCTTATTTTGGCCAATATTGAAATCATCGATTTTATTTTTGAGTTGGAAAACATGATGTATTTATTCAGGATGTGACTCCCAAAAGAAACCTTGGAACCGAGAACTAGATAATATACAGATGTTTCCAGCTGTTCTAAAACATTTAATGAATAAAAAAAAATATTTGTGTGATCGTAGTATACCGTAATCAAGTAAAAAAAAAAAAATGTAGTGTGTTTGTGCCGAACCAGGCCGCCGCTGGCCGGTGACAAACGTGTCGTAATCTTTTCCGTTTTCTTTCCCCCCGAAGGTCAAGCCGCGCCCCAGGCCACGGCGGCCGCCACCGCCCAGCCCGGAGGCCAGCCGGACTACAGCGCCGCCTGGGCCGAGTACTACCGCCAGCAGGCCGCCTACTACGGCACGGCCAGCCCCCAGGCCATGGGCGGAGCCCCCCAAGCCCCCCAGGTACGCCTCGCTCCATAACCTGCACCAACTCGTCCTCAGACCCGCCCCTCCCACCCCCTCTCCTCTACGTTATGTCTTAAAGTGTCTCCTACTAACCCCCCCCCATCTCCCCTAATGACCCACCCTGGTGTTCTCCTAAAGAAACTGTACCCCCCCCCCCCTGGCTTTAACCCTTCCCCCATCAGGGTCGGTCGGCTGGGAGCTGGAGGCTGCAGCTCTCCTAACCACACCGCTTCCTCCCATACAGGCGTTATTTTCTTTTGTGGGAAGCTGCGCCCAGTGTTTCTGCTCTTAACATGCAATGTATCTTCTATGTATTTCTTCTGCGCAGGGCCAGTAATGTGACGTGGACATAAAGTAAATGCTTCATTGTCGAAACAAATCCTTTGTTAAATGTTTGGATGCAGACGCCTTGATGAAGATCTTAAATTTCCTTGGTTTGAAGGTGTGCTCGTAGACGTCCGCTCGTCCGGCGAACATGTCCTCCTTTTTTTTTTTTGTTTTCCTTTACTTATCTTGTAAATGCTTTGTTTTTAGTGGTGGTCATTCCAGGCCTGTATCTACACAATGTGGTTTGAACTCATGTTAAATTGTAGTCATTGCCATGTATATCATCTCAGTTTTAAATGCTATTCCCTGTTGTGTTTTGCAATAAAACGAAATGAAACCTCCTGTGTTGGTAAGTTGGGATGCTTAGAGGAGGGGTTGATGTTATATTGTGTATGCTCTTGTTTTGCTGTTGGGGAGGGGGGGTGGCTCAATCAAAAAAAGCTTCAAATTCAGACCCTGGTTATTTTTGTAGTCCCCTCAAATGGCTGACTTTAAGTTGTACTCTTCTGTATCTCTCTCTCTCTCCCCCTCATCTTTTGGCAACCAGTTTCATGGCTGTCTAGTAGACCTGTTGCGTCCATGCCTTTTATCCCGAGTCCAATAGACCTGTTGTTCCATGCGAGTGCTTCTTTAGAATCTGGCAGGTGTTGTTGTCGTTGGAGACCTTTCGCATTGACTCATGCATTAACTGCAATACTCTGGCGTTGTGTTTCTTTAATCTTGCCTGGTGATGATCTTTGTTGAGGTAGTATGCACTGTTCTGCCATCATAGACACTTCCTCCCCCACAGGCCAGTTTAGAAAAGCGGTAAGCAAGTATGTGTGTCTCTTTTGTTTGAAGATATTTTTCCGAAATTATGGCCGCAAGAAATGTTGCACCGTAGTATATATTTTTTGTGCTGTTCTTTTCCAGGACAGTAAGGTAAATTGTCGTAACGTATATGATATTTGCATTGAAAAGTTTTTGCTCTTTTCCTCCTTTTTAAATTGTCTCACATGAACCCCATGTATAGACTTTTAAAGATTTTTGATATAAAAACCACTGCAAAAGTCATTGTTTTTGCTCTGACAATTCTGTTAGTGTTTGATCATAAGAATATGGGTTTGTAGGGTCGATTGGCTAAGCAGTCCTTCATCCTTGAGTTGAGCCCTCCTATAATGTAAGTACAATAACTGAGAGCTTATTTCACTGTTTGCCAAATTGCAAATGTAGTTTTGTCCAATTATTGCAATTCTCCCGTTTGTTGGGGTAAGTATGTTAGAGCGGTTGTGATTCCTTTAGAATTGGTTCAATCTCTTGTACTTTTAACTGTTTGAGAATGTTAAAATTTTCCTTCAACGTCTACATAAATGCATTGCAACATTATGGAAAGCATATTGAATCGGTTTGCAATGTAGTTTGTTTTAGATTAGTCTTGATAGGCCGCAATTCTGACTTACCAAACGGATGCAGGGAGTGACTTATCTAGGCAAACTGAAGGTTTATAGGAACTGTTCATGTGGTTGTTTTTCCATGTTGTCGACATGTGATCTGCCAAGTGCAATGTGGTTTAGAACGCGGTATGATTTGACTTGTTTTCAAATGCCATCTTATTCAGCAAAGTTGACATGAAAGTCTAGCATGTGTAGATCTCTGCTTTGTTTCTGATTTCCCCCCCCCCACACACACACACCGAGCACTGCCGGTAGAGGAAGTACTCGAGTAGCTCAACGTCTTGATTTTGACTGCGCCATGCAATGGTTGTGATGGAGCACTGCAGTGACGGGCTGTTGATTTAAATCCAAACCTTTATGACTGCATTGTTCACTGATGGCAAAGTGCAATATCTGATCTTTGCAGTGTCACCCCAGACCCTTGCACCTTAGGTTCTGCTGCAGTAACACAGGTAAGCGAACCCTAAGGAAACGAGTGTTTTTCTTTGACCTGTGACTTAACCTGCATACATGCACAAAGATGCTCACGTGCTGTGATACATGCCTAAAATGCATCTTATTGGTTCTTTGCAAACATCTGGAGAATTGAATATCAACTGCTCTGCTTAGATATCGATGTGCTCTCACTCTGACTTTGCATGATATGCGTTCTGATGACCTGTTCCGTTAGATCTGACTTGAGCCATTCATTGCAATGTTTATTTTAAGAACGGCACAAATTGACCAGTATTCCCATAGTCCATGGGTCTTTTCTAAAAGGTCTTTGTAGTACATATTAAGTCTTTGATAATAGCGTTTTCTGCAATGAAAGTGTGGCACTTAATTCATATCGATCACCCCCCCCCCCTCCCTTTCTTGTATTTGGATAGAAACTTATAGCATGCCTTTTGATTATTGATTATTAAGTGGAGGTTATCAGTTGTCTTCTGCCCGAATCCCCACACTTAACATTGATGCTCACTGTGTGATGGTGTGAAATTGTCCAAAGTGCAGTCAAATCTTATCGTTTTTTAAACTGTTGCACCCTTCACTTCTTGCTCACAGTGCTGGAGGCGTAGATCGTAGAATCAGGCCCGTGGTAGTTTGACCCCCAAAACGAGGAATCCTTTGAGTCTTTACTGCTGCGCAACAGTAGACCGTTCCCAGAGCTCCAGTGATTAAGGTAAACACAATGCAATGAAATACAAAAGCTGAAATTGCAGTGTTCTGTGCGATGCATTCTTTGAATTCGGATTGTTTCTTAACCATTTCATTGAGTTATCTAATGGCTATTTAAATTATGTTGGATATCTTGTTCTTATCTTGCCCTAAATAACACCTTGAACAGAACTAATGCTTAAAGTGAGACAGTCTAGGATCGGATGAACTTCGTGCTTAAACACTTCTTGACTTGCATTTATATTCCTGGGGTGTTGGGAGAGGGGGGGCTGGCTATTTTTTTATACTGGCATTTTAATAAATTGTACCACCTGTAGTGAAAAGGTCACATTGTTTGAAGTTGCCTGCTTTTCTATCTGAGATGCTCTTTTTCATCTGGGCTGATGTGAGTTTCAACAAGGAGGTCGTGGGGTTGTAGAAGACAAACGGCAGTGAGCAATCAGGAGCATGCCTTAGAGGTAAACACAAGGTTTCATGTACTGTGTATATTATGGAATGTATTATGGTTTTTATTTGACTTGATGTTGCCATGTCCACTAATAAAATTGTAATTAATTAGTTAACTCTTGCCTCGTTTCCATTGATTATTACATTAGGATGGCAGTTATTTTGATTGACTTCAAATGTTGGTTTTTTCATAGAACATTGCAGAACATTACCAAATCTTGCATTAAGGAATACATTAATGCTGTCCAATGATGGCCGTACTAGGAACGACACTCACAAGTTCCGTTTCTGAGCTTTACTACTCAGTGTTTATTGTGCATATATATATATATATATATATATATACCCTATTTGGGTAATAAATATCTTGGACATCACTGAAGCAATTGTTGACTTGCTATTGGCTCACGCATGTGGTTAAAAATGAGGCATTGTAACAAAATATACTAGTGGGATCCATGTAGTGTTTTGGGGCATCTGGCTTGCCTTATTGCGAGAGACAAGAATGTCGGTGAGTTAACAATTCAGCTTTTCTATACAACAGTTCATCGACAATATATACTGGTAATATAGCTCCACATTAAACATTGATACGTTCTAAAACAGACTTCCCGACGGTCAGTTTTCAATGCATAAAACTTGGCCCCAATACCCCACTAAAGAACGGGACTAGAAAGGCCAAAAGCGAGCCTGCTTTTGCATTGCGTTGGCACTGGAAGGTTGAGGCTGGTGTATGACGAAGGCAGATCCATCTTCTCAAACAGTAATTGCACGATGCGTAATAACTTGGGACAGCATCTAAATATGACCTACAAGCTCAAAAGTACTAAAAATAAGTTTACATTGTAGTGTTTTGAGAACAAAATCTATGGAGGCATGAAGACGTGTACAGGGTAGACACCGTGTACCCACTCCCTAATGTCACGTGACCCCTGGGTACAGTAGGCAGGTCGGATAACGAAACCCTTCTTCCCGTCACTGGTCTCGGCCCTCCGTGAGGGCGTTGGGTCCCGTCGGCGGTGGGCGGGCGTTGCGGGGGCCGTCTGCGCCCAGGTAGGACAGAAGCAGGGCGGAGCGACGGTGGAGCAGAAGCAGCATGTCCTCGGCCAGGCTCTCCACGGTGGAGTAGCGCACCTTGTCCAGGTCGAAGATGTCCTTGAGGAAGGAGAGGACCTGGTCCTGGAGGGGGGGGAGGCATGCACAACTTAACATCCGTGCTTATACCAGTCGAATTAACCAAGTGGTTTAATAAGACTGTTCTTAAAGGGGACCTATTATGCTTTTTGACTTTTATGACCTATAAACGTTATAATGATTGATAGTCATGTTTAACCATACACAAAAAACAATGTCGATTTTCGGGAAACTCTTCCTCTCATCTGGGCGCTTTCAGCCTCCTGTCGACGCTGTTTCGTCCTTCTCCGCCCCCTCGCCCCCCTCCTGCCAACCCAACTCCGTTGTGATTGGTTACCTTCCTTGAAGCGCACGCGCAGGCAGATTTGACATATGGGGGCGCGGCAGGAGTGCCTCTACGTAGATGATTTCCCGGAAATGTGAACGAGTGAATCGCAAACGTTGTCCCGAGTGTTTAGCGCGCTGCACAGCCACCCCAGACTGTCAGCAGGGAATACGTCGAAATGCAAGCATGTCATTATTTGACACTTTAGTATGGTTAAACATGACTATCAATTATAACGTTTATAGGTCATAAAAGTCTAAAAAGCATAATATGTCCCCTTTAATGTATTTTTCCAATTAAGCACTTCTGAAGTCTGATTGTGTCCATGTTTACCTTGAAGAAGCGACAGAAGTCATGCAGGGAGCTCTTGGGACCTAGGAAGCCCCAAGCCAGAGCCGGGCTGATCTGCTCACACACAGCGTAGAAGTGGGCGATGAATCCATCGGGTACCTGGAACAGTTGATTCCAAATAAATACCGGCACACTCATTGGAGGCCCTGTTCCCAACGGTTAGGTTCTTCTTAGGCTTGAGGGTTAAGTTAGACGAATATTGCATCATACCATTTGGTCTAAATGGGCTTATGGACTAAAATGCACAACCAACAATGACGGTATGAATCCATCTGTTTGCTGAACCGAATACTTCCAAGCTAAATAATCCTTTAGAATGCCTCTACCTGTTATAGATCTCTGCATAGGGGGAAAAGAAAGGTAGACCTCCAAAAAATATATACAACGGGCGGCATAAATCCAGCGATCTGATTGGTTCCTAACTGTTGTATAATGAGCGTATACATAACTGCTATGATGCCCGATCATTTTGTGAAAGTTTGCATATCACTCCGCGCCTGGAAGTAGAAACGGTTACAAAGTAGCAGTTTGGTAGTAGCCTAGGAAGCGAAAGTAGAAACGGTTACAAAGTAGCAGTTGTTGGGAGTGGCCTACGAAAGCTTAGGCACACTGTGAGTGAATTGCTCCATAGGATAAATTGCCGGCGAACCGCTCTAGCCGAGCCTTCTCTCGGAGGGACACTAAAGTGTGTTGCATAGTGACCGTCGTGCATTTTGAAGGCAGCCAGGAGGGACTACTTTTTTGTATTCTTTAATAAAACAGCTACTTTGACTTTCTTGGTTTATTTTTAAATGTAGTGTGTATGACTTTCGTTTTGCCATAATAGTAACCGTTGTATAAAAGCAATAGATCACTTCAGTCAGTGGCATGTGCTCATTATACCACTGTGAAGGGGGTCGCCGGCCCTCCGCTGTGCGTCGGGCCGAACAACGCCCCTTAACAGTAGTATAATGAGCACATACCACAGCCTGTCGTGAGCTATTGCTTAAGTATTCACCTAGCCTGGGATCCAGAAAATGCTTCAAGCTCATGTTTTATTTAATCTTTAATTTGAGCCTGTCCCCTCTACCACTCCGATTACCAGCTGGCCTGGGTCGGGTCAATCACCATGGTTATCTAGAATTGGGCGGACTTAATACGACAATGAACACTTTGTTTTGTGGTTAAGAACACTTCATAAACAAACAAGATGGCTGCCACTGATGTGACATGTTCTCTTGCTCTCATGGCTGTAGGTCTATCCCGTTGTGCAGCTATTTGTTTGTGCATCTTGAAAAGTGGAAATGAACCCAAAGGCGTCAAGACTAATGAGCATATGCACACACCCACTGAACTATGTACTAAACTACACCCAAACAGCTGTTCGTTGGTGCAAATCAAGCTGTAAAAGGCAGCCTGGTAATATCCCTTAAGTGAACTCATTCTACCTTCATGTGCTGTCTCTTCTGCTTCAGCACAGACCAACAGCTAGACGCCACCGCCTATGGGAAACAAATCAGTAATTAGGTCCCAGTTGGAAGAGGTTACATTGACATACACGATGAGCTGTTACAAGCCTGGGGAGGGCCATTTAGAGTGGCACAACGGCTGACTCACTGTCTCTTTGAAGGAGCTGTTCAGCCAACGGTTGTTGACCACATTTTGAATGGACACGGGCGGATTTTCAAGGTCCTCAAAGGAGTCCATGAGGATAAAGTCCAGGACTATGTCATAGAAATTCAAGTGCTTGATCTGGCGAAGAAATGAAACAATGAATTGATTATGAACAGTTTTCGTACGATTTAATACTGTACTACTGTATGAAAGGACTCTCACCCCACGAGTGGCCAGCTCCACTTCTGTGTTCTCCCAATGCTCTGCGTGCTCCAAGAAGGAAATCATCTCCTCAAACACTTCCTCAAATCTCTTTGGGCTCTGAAAGACAAACAAATGCAGCCGTTCAGATACGACACAGTGCCCAGGTGGAATTCAGGATTCATAGCCACTAGCCTCTTCCAAGTGAGTGCATGTCCCACCTTCTGTGCTTTGACAATGATCGAAGACAGTATCTTCTTGCCTGTGTCCACTAGAAATGTCCTTGTCGTCCTGTCACTCAGAATAAGCTGGGGATGAAGGACAACACGTGAGGACACTCTGGTGGCGAAGGATCTGGTCCGATGTCAAAGTAAAAGCTCAGTGAGCGTGACGTACCTGGCAGGCCTGACGCACACAATGGAGTTTGGCCAAGAAGTCGGTGTCTCCCAGACACTCCAGAAGCTCCGTCCTGGGAAACGACAGCCGGACAACAGCTTTAGTACATAACTGAGGAGGCATTGCATCGACTCGCCTTAAAATAAAGAGGGTAAAATAAGATGTTTCAAAGTGCAGCGGTTTGGACATCGACAGTTCATTCTCCCGTGCGGCTTCTGCAACCAGCGCGGGGTCCCGTTCAGATGGGTCAGTCGTCTGTGAGGGGCCCAACAGGAGCGAGCCTGTGCTACATCGCGCGGTGCGGTTGCGCCGGGGTCTCTCACCGCAGCACCCGGCAGGAGACGCTGCCGTCCTCAGCCAGCTGCAGAGCCTCCAGGTAGAAGAGCTGGTGGCCCAGGGAGGAGGCAGTCCTCTGCTCGGCCAGCTGGGACAGACAGGCAGACAGACAGACAGGCGCCCCTGGTTAGGGTCAGGCCTGGAGCGAGTTCCAATAGTGGCCCGCCCCGGATCACCACCTGGGAGATCATTCAATTGGCTGCATACCAACAAAACTGTTTCACAGAGTTTACCACACCACTGCGGCATTACGTTAAGATAGTGGGGGCTGGCTAGAAGTATAGACAATGTGCTTCTACGCAAAATTTTGAGACTAAATATTATTTGATAGTACTTTTGTATTGTTGGCTATGTTGTCTAACCACGGCCACGGTCAAAAGAATGCCAGGGAAACGCGTGACGCGTCCCACAATCAACAGCAAATTAATCTTAGGTTTTCCTTAGGATCCAGTAGCTTGGCTCATCGATTGCTGATCGATGTGAGACTATAGAACCGTTTCAATGTGTGTAGGATGCACTGAGTGGATTAAACACCGTCAGTATCCAACACTAGGAAACGGGTCGGCTTTTTGTGGGGTGCTGCAGGGGGAATCATTCACGCTGCTGACATAGCGCTCTATTAATAGGGACGCCTCTCCCTGCATCAACTGTGACCCAGTTAGACTCTAGTGTTGTTATTCCTCTTTCCATGGTGACCAACGCAACCAAATTTAGTTTTATATAATGGCAACTGAACTAAATGGCAAATAAATACATATAGCACACATAGCTTAGCTTGCGACACTTCACACACGCACAATATATTTATTACAAAGTTGTATGATAATTGAGTTGTATTTCGTTAACCAGGTTAACAAACAGGTGACCCCCTTCAGTGACTAAATGGGCAGGGAGACCGGGGCTACTCAGACCCCCTCCCCTGCCTCTTCTGACATCACAAGTGGGCGTGTCCACCTAGATGTGTGACGAATAGATGAGCAACGTTTGCTACAGTCCACCGGGTAGGCTAATGGAACGGCTTATCACACTCACACCTGGTGGTATAATGTGGGACCTTTAAGAGGTGTGACCGCCCAGAGGGGCCACTGAGGCCCCTTCGATTGTTTGGTGAGCCTTGTGCGTTTGGGCCGACCGTCCAGACGGATTCGATGGATCCGGTCCCAGGGTGGATGAGTTAAAAACGTCCCTATGCGTTTTCCTGTTCGGATTCGTGTTGACGCCAAATACGCAAACGATGACGTCATCGCCCCCCCCACCAGGACGGCAACGTTGGAGTTACGTCTAAATTAGTTTTTTTGATTTGATTTATTTTTGTAGCTTTAAATACAGACCCTTGGTAAATGTAATTACTCACTGTACATTAAAAAGTATTTACTGCCCAATCTAAAAGGTTAAGGTCCTCGTCTTCCTTCTTTTATTGGTTGAGAACCAGCGCCACCGAGTGGCCTTGAACATGAACTGCAGCGTTCCTACCGCTCGATGCATTTTCGCAATGAGCACTTCTTTACGGAGACATTCCCGACCCGCGTCAGAGGGAAACGGAGGAGGGGGAAAGATTGTTTTTGGCCTGTGTGGGCGGGGCCTGATACTCACTTCGGCCGCCGACACGAACGAGTCGTTGGAGGCGATGCTCGTGCTGTCCTTCAGCGCCACGTCCTCCAGGTTCAGGAGATACACGTCCTCAAGTCTCTCTGGACGGACACAACAACACTCGGCCTCCTTACGTGTTCAGTGGACGCCAGTGTCACATACAGCCACCCGCTCCCTTCCCAACTTCGAATATGTTTTTTGGGCAAAAGTCAAAGCCCTAGTGTGTGTGTGTGTGTGTACTGACCCAGGCTGCTGGTCTTGGAGTGGGGTTCAGACTCCCCCAGAGCCCCCTCAAACTCCTCCTGGAGGCGGTAGGCCCGCTGCAGCAAGCACTCCAGCTTCTGGATGAACTCAGAGCTGACCGCTTCCTGAACACACACACACACACACACACACACACACACACACACACACACACACACACACACACACACACACACACACACACACACACACACACACACACACACACACACACACACACACAGGATTGTGTGTGAACCGTCTCCTCTGTGTGTTAAATGTGGATGTGTGTTGGATGTCTTGTGGTTTACTTCCACTGTCTCCTGTGTGTGTTGAATGTGGATGTGTGTTGGGTGTGGATGTGTTGGGGCTCACCTCCACTGTCTCCTGTGTGTGTTGGATGTGGATGTGTGTTGAATATGGATGTGTTGGGGCTCACCTCCACTGTCTCCTGTGTGTGTTGGATGTGGATGTGTGTTGGGTGTGGATGTGTTGGGGCTCACCTCCACTGTCTCCTGTGTGTGTTGGGTGTGGATGTGTGTGGGGTGTGGATGTGGAGCCTCTCACCTCCACTGTCTCCTGTGTGTGTTGGGTGTGGATGTGTGCTGGATGTGGATGTGTGTGGGGTGTGGAGCCTCTCACCTCCACTGTCTCCTGTGTGTGTTGGGTGTGGATGTGTGTTGGGTGTGGATGTGTGTGGGGTGTGGATGTGGAGCCTCTCACCTCCACTGTGTCCTCGGTAGCGGGGGCCGCGGCCATGGCGGCGGCCGTCTGGATGGAGCCACAGCTCACCTCGTCCTCGGCCTGCCGGCTCCTGAAGGAGAGGGCCTGCTCCCAGCTCCTCAACGCCTCCTCAAACAGCTCCATACCTGCGAGACACGCCGTGCAGAAGATCCATTTGACCATTTTTTTTCATTTTGCGTCTTAGTATTTAAGTCTTCATCACTCGGCGAATGTCACGCACCCAGGAGGGTACAGAGTGTGTCTCCACAACTACAAGGGCTGAACTGTGTAATATTGATCCCAGAAGAAATATCTTTTGTGCGAATCAACGTGGATGCTACTGGGTCAAACTGAATGAAGCTAGAACGATGGACCATCTTACATCCGGGTGAAACGTGTCTCGTGGTTTAATGACAACAACGTCTAGTGAATCTTCAACCGGCAGTTCTTTAGTGCTTAAGGTTTTCATTAACTTGCCTATAGTGCAACCTCCATTTGTGTGGCAAAATACTAGTCTCCCCTCAAAGGCCCATTAGTTAGGATTCTTCCTAGAGCCGTTCCTTACCCATGATGTAGAGGTTCTCCGGCGTGGTGACGGGGATGCTGACCACGTTGCAGAGGTCCTCTTGGGCCGGTCTGTCCCAGCAGATGGACTCATTGCCGCATGTGCAGCTACTGCCAGAGTCATGGGTTTTAACCTGGGAGTGAGAGGGGCGCGCGGGCAGTTCAGGGGTTAACGTAACGTCACTCCAGTAGGATCATGTCGCCTTCAGTCGACATGGGGTAGATCTCACGGATCTCTTATCAGAAGGTAGTCGAAGGCGTGAGCCAGAGGGACATGGCTGGGGAACGGTAGCCAATATGTCTGAGACTGAGTGGTATAGGACCAGGTCCTTCCTGGGGGTTTTGGGTGCAGATTAGCCTGGTCCTACCAGACTCTAGTACTTCATTTCATTTGTACAGAGCTGGTCTCTGGACCTACTCAATTGTCTAACGTTATTTCACTTGAAGGCGGGTGTCTGTTGAAGATTAAAACTATTGGATCTGCCCAGTGCCACTCTGAATCTGCCAAAACCAATCGCTAACGTTTGGCCGGGAATCAAGTTGCGCGCAGGCAGCAAACAAACCAAACACCGTGCGTGAAGATGTCCGTCGACGAGAGCTGACTTTAACGTCATTGTTCTCAGCCACTCCCTCTGTTCGCTGATTGGACGCACAGTATTTTGACGGAGAAAACGCGTGAAGATAACGCAAACCCAGACGTGGCACCGAAGGGAAATGAAAATTGAGCGGAGGTACTTAGGCGGGCGGAGCCAGGCTAGGTGCCGATGGCGCTCACCGAGACAAGGCTCTGCAGCGAGCCGGACAGTCTGCTGTGGAGCTCTCGGTGGAGAAGCCCACTGCACTTCTTGGAGCCGAGCGAGAGAGTGATCTGCTGACTGGTGGAGTCTGGAGAGGGGGAGAGACAGTGCACACAGTTATTAGTGGTTCCTTTAGAGTTGCTTTCATTTGTATTAGTGTATAGATCGATAGATAGTTAGTGATGTTAAAGGTCCCATGACATGCCAGACACACAAGAAAATTCATATAACCTCGCTGCCCTTCTCAGTTGAACATCTTCCCTCACGCACTTTCAATACTGGGCTGAACGATTAATCTAATTCGAATCGAAATCGCAATGTAATAGAACGCGATATGCAAATCGCAAAGGCTGGATAAAAAAATGACAAAAGAAAATGTTATTTTTTGTGTTTTTTTTCTCTATTTTTTTGGGGGGGGTTTACCGTTACTGACTGGAGATCAGTAAGATTTATTTTTCTTTTACAATTCCATAGTTAAATAAAGATGTCATAATATCGATTAATCTCAACACATCGGCCTGTCCTAAAGGAAAGAGCAGTTTACATGTTGACTGCTTCCAATGTTGTGTTGGTCATACTAAAGAATGATTTATTGTTTTAGTGAATAATACAGAACATAAGGAACTTAATAAATTAAAAAAAACACACATTAAATCGCAATCGCAATATTGGTCAAAATAATCACAATTTGATTATTTCCCCAAATCGTTCAGCCCTATTGCATAGGACTCTTATCATGGGTAACCCCCTGTTAATGTGATTAGATGCTTTAAACTAAAGCACTTATCTGAAGCCTGCTACTTATAGACTAGCATGCTTTGCACAGCCCTGTGAAACTGCTCACTCACACGCTAACTAAGAGAGCTAAATCAATGGTAGCTAAGAGAGGACAAGGAAAGCTGCAGAGAATTCTCACCAATACAACATAGTAATCGTAGTATTACAGTAATGAACTACAGACCAATTTGGGGGGGGAAAGAGTGTGACGAACTAAAGGAGACTCGACGTCTTCAACCTCCCTGCCTGTCCCCATTCCTCAAGCCGCGGTGCCGCTCTCAGAGCGGAGGACGCAGCGTTGCAGAAGGCAGAGAGCGCCTGACGGGACGGAGCTCCTCACCTTGCTCGGCCAGGAGGGGGGGAGGGAACTGGAAGCTCG
This sequence comes from Gadus morhua, assembly GCF_902167405.1. NCBI lineage: Eukaryota > Metazoa > Chordata > Actinopteri > Gadiformes > Gadidae > Gadus > Gadus morhua. The sequence goes on from NC_044055.1 coordinate 1,727,660, forward strand.
CCTGCTCCCACTGCTGGGACTGGGACTTCTTGTGGCGCTTCCTTCGCTGGAAGTGGCGGGCGAGGAAGAGGAGGGAGACAGCTCCTAGGGCTGTGGCGGCCACCAGCTTCTTGGTGCCTGTGCTCAGATGGACCTGCGGCCGAGATGAAAGGGTGAGGGAGTTTGTGTGCGCGTGTTGAATTAAACCCAAATACTCCACCAATAACACGTCTGCAACATGTGACTTTACAATAATGCTGACAACACTGTTAGGTGAAAAATGAACTATCACTGGTCAAAAAGCTGCCTGTGCAATCCCAACTGTTCACTCATCGATAAATGTTAACTTCAACTACCAAACCGTGGTCCCATTTCCCGGCCCTTGGGCTCAGCGGATGCCCTCCTTCCCCTCACCTGGGCCAGGGAGTTGTAGACGGAGAGGGGCAGGTCCACCATGCGAAGGGCCGCCCCCTGGACCGACAGCTGGGGTTCGGACAGTGTGTTGTGCGTCATTGTGCTGGTCGTGCCTCCATGACAACTACTATCCCGCTAGCATCGTGCTCTGCGACGCACTCGAGCTGCGGATGAAGAAGGAATTACATGGTGAGGCTTTTAGCTCTGCGATGAGAGCAGCAGTGTGGAATACACAATGGAAGACCTTAAAGAAGTCGTCAGCATGGGCCAAAGGCAGGGCCGATATATATGTGTGTTGTTACTGACTAAAGAAGTACTAACAAGTAAAGACCATTGTCCCGAGTTTGTTTTGGACAGCAAGCCAAAAGCCATCGGCGACGTTTATGACATTACAAATGATCAATAATTATGACAGAACAAGAAATGATTAAAGTATATCATCGCCCTATTTCTAACCAGCTGCTATGAACAGCAGTCACTTGCCCAATGGCCGCTTGTTTACTCCATATAAGAATACAGACACAACTTAAAAGTAAAATATATATTGCTTTAAGTACCCACATAAGTGGTGCCTAATCACATAACCATTGACATTCCAAAAAAACATTGCTATCAATGGAAATAATACAAGCAATGCAATTCCTAGTTTCAAATGAAAGAAAATCCACCAATAAATTAACATTATGGAATGCAATATGTTGTTTACATATTGAACCCAACCAGTCCACCTAGACTAATTCGTCGCCGTAATAATGACCATCACAACGAATTATCTGATTATGGAGAGTATGATTAATTTAAACTTAAAAAAAATGTAACGAGAAATGTAAATGTACAATAATGAATCAAACATTTAACGTTCGGCAACTTCAACCACTTTTGTAGAATTTTTTTTAAACAATCAGTATTGTTAATTGGCCACAACAGAAGACAAGATTATGGAGATTAGTAGCACACACTGGACAGAAGCCATAAGAACCTTAGTAGCAGTTAGCTCACCGCAGGCTAAGCAATGGTCGCTAGCACGGACATTGGGCACGGCAGCCCAACAGAAAAGCACTGTCTAAATAATTGTGATAAATGTATATTGTGTTATTATGTCAATATGAATGCAGACATTGTATAGATGTGAATTGTCAGGTCATTTTAAGACAACCACACACTTCGGATTCGGGAATACCCACCAGAGTCCCACTCGTCTGAGCGCCGCGGTCAAATCAGCCCTCGCAGGAGAGCCAAACTGAAAGGGGATCAGTTGTGTTGTCATTACCTCTTTCAAAATAAAAGTACCCCAAATGGTGACAGATTATTATGCAGTGGTGTAAAGTGCACCACTGTATACAATATTCCGATATCAATAAAAAAATATTTGTTTTGAAGTTCTCATTTTACTTTGTCTTCACATTTTTAGCATCCATTTTCCATATTTATCATATAGTTTACTTTGAAAACCAATGTGTTTCAGTAACTGTGTTAATACAAAAAAAGGGAAATATGTTCATTTTTGAGTGAAAATTACCCAAAGGAAATTTAATATACCTCAAAACTGTCATTACAGTTCACATCAATTAGATTATTCCTTCATCCAAAGTTTTTTTTTCCTTTCATCACTTAGTGGTTCAGAACTGCATTATTTCGCTCGCACTGCCATCTATTGGCTTAGACATGCAACAGCATAGTTACTATGTAAGAAAAAAAAGGCCACAGAATATTGGAAAGGTCAAAATAAAAATCAGGGATAATATAATACGACATAATACTACATTTAACACAGTGTTGTCTATATCTCAGATGAAAAGGTTAAGTTATAAACCATTTATTTCTTCTTTAAGAGCTAGAGACTAGCCAAAATGCGTTGAATCCTTTCCTCTGCGATGAAATACTCATTGGCATTATGAGTTTAACCGAGGTTAAACTGTTACAAAAGGTCTGTGCTTTTCTGAAAATAAACCAGCACACCCTTCAAAAATATACAACGTGTTGGATTGATGGATAAATAGATAGATTTACCCCGCACCAGAATACATATAGGATCCCCACCAGATCACCCTAAAATACAGCAGAATGCAGATCACCCCTTTCGTTATATAGGCTACTTCATATACCCTACTGGCTTCATAGGGGCCCCAAAAGTCAGAACCTAGAATCGCCCCTGCTGTGGAGACATTCTGGAGTACGGCATTTATTTGGGGTGGATCATTGCGGCAAGCAAGATAGGATGTGCTGGGTTAGGTCAGGGGTCTCAACTAACCTGGGGGCCGCTGGGCGTGTCTGGGTCAGGCTGGGCCCCATCAAGTATTCCACAAAAAAGGAGAACAACTCACCCATCTATAAGTTAATGATCGGGCTAAAATTAGATCACGTTGGCTATGTAATCGCTGACAACAGGGGACATTTTATAGAGGTTGGTGTGGAAACCGCCCGGCACATTTTAGCGTCCTTTGGCTTTGGTCGGGACTCAGGACACGCAACTCAAAATTGGGACTGTCCCGGCAAAACCAAGACATCTGGTCACCCTATCACAAGTGATAAAAAAGCGTGGCAAGCTACTCAGCAAAAATGTGCGTTTGAGTACAACGCGCGGTCCGCACTAACACTAAACTTTGATGTCAAGTAGGGGCCCACAAAATATCATCCCCCCGGGCCGCGAGTTGGAGACCCCTGGGTTAGGTTGTTAGTGGTTGTGAATATCCTAAATATATCCTAGCAATAAACTTATTTAAAAGACAGCAAATTAAAGAAAAACTCAAACCTAAATGACTACTGATTTTAAAGCATATGTTACAGTATATTATAAAAGACTCCTTTTTGATTTATAGTGATTTTTAAAAAAATATTAAATGTTAAAATAAAGGAAATACGAAGTAATAAATCGGCCGGCGAGCAGCACATGTACATTTTCTGTCACAGACCGGAAAGGGGCGGAGTCAATACGAGCGTCACCTGGAAGTCCAGCAGAGCGAACGGTAGACGTGAATGGTCGCTCTTTACAACATGCATCTTTAGGCTTGTCTTGGCACATTTGGACAATCATATCAACCCCAATCAAATTCAGCAATCGCTCACATATCTGCAGGTAAGGGATGCGGTGATAACCAAGTTTTGCGGATGTAGTAGCAACAACTGCTGGTCGTTATATCGCAGTCACTAATCCATGCTATGCACGGTTATATCAAGCTAATACCTCACGTTATGGCTGATAACGCCAGCAAGGGCTAGCTGAAAGTAGCTCGTAGAGGTAGGGCAATTGTAGTGGGATAAACAAGTTCACCCCTTTGTTATTCCCAGCAGATACGTAGTCTTGTTTATATTGCCATGGCTAGATGGCCGATCACTGGAAACCGCTAGCCATGGGCTAACACAGGCAGCGGTCGACATTGACCAGGGCTAGTCCGTGACGTCTCTCTGACAGCTCGTTACGGGTAGCAGTTACAACTCCAAAAGGCAATGTGTGTTCATCTTTATCACTCGTGTGAGTTGCACAGGCAGTATGAGTACTACCCAATGTGCTAGCTGTCGAATTCAATTGCTATCGGGTACCAACGTGACGATACATGTCAGTGTTTGGCTGGCATCCGCTAGCAACCGATGTTAGCCTAGTGACGAGGTACTGTGAACATGCGCTGTCGTCTCCTGCATTAGGTGTCCTTACAAGTTGCCACAATTGCCGAAGTATTACCGTAACCCTGCTTTGTTAAAGTATGTAAAGGAAAATGATTCTGTTCTTCCCAAAGCTGGTCCTACAGTGCCATTGGGACACGAGAATAAATATATCCCTAGGCGTTGAGTGTCAAAGCTCAATAGAGTGAAGGAAGGTCTCCTTCAAGGAAATGATGTGTTATAGCCATTGACCTCTCTTGGTTAATGGGTTTGCTTGTCTTTAATGTTTAAGCCTCAGCCATATGTGTAGCATATTGGAACGACATATTTGGTTGAAACATAATTCAACACTTGTAGCTGAGTCAGACTGTTGTTGGTTAATTGTCTATAGCCCAAAGCCTTGGTGTGTGTGTGTGTGTGTGTGTGGGGGGGGGGGGGGGTCTTCATACAGATATGCCTTTTGTTTTGCTTTATTTCTCAGTGCCTTGAGGATGAGATTACTCCAATAGCCGTGTTTATCTACAGCTCTGAAGTGCAATAGAGACGTAATGTACTATGTAACTAGTTGACAAGTGAGAGGATTGTGCAATAGACGCAGATGACCCAACAGGACAGGCAGGCTTATCGATTTCTGCAAGACTGGACTTGACCTGGCTGTAATGGAGCCTGTGCTGATCCCGCTGTCATTTTGTGTCCCAAGCTGACCTTGTTATCCCTCACGTTATCGCTCACGTTATTGCTCGTAGTAAAATAGTACACTAAAGTCTTTCAATTGCTTTTCGGAACTTATGAGGATTGCCAACAATCGACATCCAATAATGTGTTTCCTCTATAATGAAATGAATCCAGACGCTATACAGCCTATACAGCATTCGGCCTTCCCCTGAACCCGACTTCAGCTAAGTCAGTGATGTTTGCTCTCCAGGAACAGTGGAGAGATGGGATCAGGCTCAAGGCCTGCGTTGCCATGGCTGGGGGGCTTAGGAAATTGTAAACAAGATCTGTTACAGTTACATGGTAGATGGTTGTTCTCAGTCTATTAATTGCAAATTGTATGTCCATAGATAAAGTATGAAAAATAAAACAAATGTTATTGCGGACCATTTTTTCGCCTCAACAACGCATTTCGTCACCTTTTAATGTTGCGATATTTCGTGGCACGAAATATTATCACCCCCCTAATCTCTGCATTGCGTTGTGTCCCTGCCCTCGCCTGCTTATCCTCCTCACACACCTCCAACAGCCAGCCCCTATTCTCCATAGCAACACATCTGCTTTGGTCCCCCGGTGTGATGCTCACTGAAAACAGGGCCCACATGATGAGTCATGACTCAACTCCCCAAGGATGGCTGCTGTGTCTCTTCCTGGTAGCCATACCTCTTCTGGCGCAATACTCGTCCTCCTCACACATCTATTGGCTCCTCTCATCTCTGCATCTCAGCTTTTGTCTTTATGAGCTGGGTCTTCTACCGCTGACAGAGTCCTCCACTCTGCTCCATTCACTGTAAGAACCTGGTGCGTGCACGGCTGGGGGTCTTTGGTTCCCCGCCCTGGAGGTGGTTTAGCGAGTCATCTTTTGAGGGTCATTTGATGATATTAAATAAAAGTTAAAATAATCAACCTTGAGTGTGTACGGCAGTTGGTGTGTACTTTCTGTAGTATTTGTGGTGGTTACTTGTGTATATATATTCCCTGGTTAAGGGGTGCTGAATATTTGTTTAACCAAAATGCTTGGGAACATCTGATATAAACGACAGATTTCCATCGCCAGCATTTATTTTTAGATTTCCCCCTTTGACAGCGATGAGAAATGGAATATTAGCCCCAAGTCATATTGTGTCTCAGCAAGTCTTTCCTGCTGACGTTGTGTTTTCTTTTTTTTTTTACAATGTCTTAACTATAGTGCAATGTTCTTCCGGGGACTGCAACACAGTGACACAGTTGTTTTGAAGTCTATCTCCCATCTCAGGCTTCAGCCTGTCGGATTTGAGTACAGGATGTAGTTCCTGTTGTTGACACCACATGTAAAAGGGGCTCACACTAGTCAGCTATGTTCTTCATTTTCCTCGTTGCAACCCGTGTTGGCTGATAAAAATTCCAGTGAAGTCAAGTGCAAGCCATGGCTTTCCGATATGCATGCCTGTGTAACTGTGCATTAAGGATAGCAAAGGGGATTGGTATTGCTGAAACTATCCATTAAAGTTTCTACACTTTATCATATATTTTTTACTTGGTTCTTTTATCATCTTTCTACATTTTCATTTGGGATTCAATTCAATGAAGATTATCACATGGTCGGTGCATCTCAAACTTTGCTCCCCGCGAGCTTGTACCAACAATTGAGCCATTTTTCTTCAGCCTCCCTCTGTGCCTCTTTGTCCTCCTCACCGACGCCCTCTGATCGTGTCTCTGGTGTTGTCTCCAGGGTGATCGGTGAGCCATGCCACCTGCACAGGGAGACTGCCCCCATCTGGAGTGCGTCGGGGAGATCACCAAGGAGGAACTCATTCAGAAGTCCCATGTGAGTCGCCTTTCTGTGGCTATACCTCATGGTTCCGCTTCTGTAGAACGCACACGCACACACAAACAAATACACACTGTTTGCTGCTACTTGATGTCCATTCGGCCCATTGGAGCTTGTTGTACTTAAGGAATACGGAATTGTGGAATTTGATCCTTCCTTATCCTAATGTTTTATCTCTTTAGGGCCAGTGTCAAGACTGCAAAGTTGGTGGACCAAATCTCTGGGCGTGTCTGGAGGTAAGTCACACTATCTATTTTCGATTTATTATTTGTATTTTGTTGAGCTGAAAGACAAGTCATCAGTGTGGTCAAATATTTCATACCACAGTGCTGTCGTTGGTTTTGCGAGCTGACAGTGTGGTGAAGTGTTCTCTAACAGCCCCTCTCTCTGTCTGTGTGCCCTGGTGCTTCGTCTGCAGAACGGCTGTGTGTATGTCGGATGTGGGGAGTCGCACGCCGACCACAGCACAGTCCACTCCCAGGTAAGACCTCCCGGACTCAGACATGTTGTTGTTGATAGGGCTGCTCGATTATGGAAAAAATCATAATCACGATTATTTTGGTCAGTATTGAAATCACGATCATTCAAACTATTATTTTTGAGTTTGAAAACATAATGTATTTATTCAGCATGTCTCTCCCAAAAACACTTAGTAACTGAGGAAATGTTGCCTTAAAAAAATACACAAAATGGTCCAAAAGAAAATGTTCAAATCTAAAATAATGTACCGATATGTATCCAGCTGTTCCAGCTGCACTCTCTATAAAAGATTTAATAGAAAAAAATTATAAATATCGAAAACTCGATTATATTAGTGAATATAATCGAAAATCAAGATCGAAATTCAATTAATCGCCCAGCCAAAGTTGTTGATGTGCTGCTGTGGGATGATAAGATGGGCCAAAGGCCACTTATCTACTGGCCGCAGAAGAACTCAACTGTTCGTCGTAGTAGTGTTTTGTCTATAGCATGAGATGTTCCACATACGATTTAAAACAAGGGAACATTACAATTCTCGTGAGTTCACAAGAGGGACCCTCCAGCATTATATCCATCATTTTAGGACTCTGCTCTGCCATTAGAGAGATACTAGTGGTTCAGGCAACACACACACACACACACACACACACACACACACACACACACACACACACACACACACACACACACACACACACACACACACACACACACACACACACACACACACACACACACACACACACGCGCATTTAGTTTGAGCAGTTCAAATGTTGGATTTGGGGGTTCTTGGCAGAATTGGCCGGCCTTGGATCATCCATAATGAATTCTGTCTCCCCAGGGAGCTCCTCCAGGAGGACGTGCTAGCACATTGACACAGTATTCCACACCCTCCTCCTCATTCTCTGCTCTCTAACACATGGCTCGGAGCCTGTTTTCTTCACAGAGTAGCCTGGCCATCTTTCCCTCCTCGGGGTTACACCTTTAAAAATGTTGTGCAACTCGTTTCACGAAAAGTCGACGTTGCGTTTCTCTACCGCAGCCCAGTGCCGGTGTGTGCTGCACAGCTCTCTGCGGGGCCCGTGCGTGTGTTGTGGTGCTCGTTCTGGCTTTCTTCTCCACACACGTGGGGTGTGAAGGCCTACGCGGCCTCGAGTTGGAAATGTTGTGACTTCTTTTGAACTGCCAAGTTGCTGGTGGTGCAATGGATCACCCCCCTCGGTTCAGAACTAACGTGATCCGCGGGTCGGCTGCAAAAAAACAAAACAAACCATCCATCTTAAAAAGAAGAGGAATAAAGCCTCATTGATAAGTGATCCCAGCCGTATCTGCCCAGTTAACCTGCTGCTGTGCGAGAGCCCATATCCTTACAGCAACACAAGTTATGAACTCCCAAATGACTCGTAATATCCTTGGCTGATATTCAAGAGCTTCTTAGTGCTGTTCATTGAGTCCTCCAATCAGGAGCAGTCTGTGAGCACAGGGTGAAAACACGCAATCTGTCTCATCTTCTAAAAGACGCGATGCCAGATTTACTTTTGTGCAGCATTTAATTACTGACTCTCTGGACTACTGTAATGATGAAGAACCTTGGGCTTAGCTCAGACGGTGATACCCTTGTTAGTCTAATGGAGCATTTAATCTCTCCTCTTGTGAGGGTAGGTCACTGCCTGAGAGCAACGCTACACTGTTCAGTCGCATTCGGAGTGGCCTGTGATTAGCCATCTGCAAACGCTGAGCATTGCGTTTTGTACATCCCCATGCTTGAAGAGACAACCACAAAGCATGAGGCAGCAGCTTTCATCATTTATGTTGCATTTGTTGTTAGGCATACATGCTCAAACAGACTTGGGCTCCGTTTCTTACAGGTTGCGGTTAGGCAAAACCCAAAGAGGGAAGAAGTTAACATTAGCTGCAGCTTACAGCTCATTCATTAATGATTGAAACAAGGAGATGGGGTGAGGGGGGGGGGGGGGGGGAGTGGGCAGAGCTTGCTCCGCCCAGCTCCTCTCCTCATCTCGGCCTGGCAGAGTGAGTTGCCAACAATGCAGACGCTGTTGAATAATGCATGTCATGCTGCTTCCACAATCTTCCACTGCTCCCTTTCTGGCCTGCCCGTCTGTCCATCTGTGGGTCAGTGTGTCTGTCTGTCTGTCTGGACCCCCAGTGGGACAGCAGAAAGACCAGGTTCAGCACTTGTGCTACCCCCACCACCCCACCCGTCTCCTTCTGTCATTTGAGGCACCAGAGTCTGAACCCGGGTGACACGCTGTCGGGTTGCGGTCAATCGATGCATTGGCAGGTTATTTGACTAGAGGAAAACCACTATGCTTTGAATAGGCAGTAATGGGCTCCACACATGCAAATGTTGCTAGATAGGCCGTCAAGCCAAAGGTGGATTTAAGGCACATTTGAAATAATAAACATAAAGTGGAGTGCAGAAGACGTGTAATTGAGGAGCAGGTATGGGATTTGGCATCTTGCTTGTGGAGGCTTAAAGGTAGGATTAGGACATTTGGGCTCAAAACCAGAACTTTTTGGCTGGGAGTCAAACCCAGTAATTACTGTCGACTGCCGCGCCACCGAAAATCCCATCCCGGTTCCTAAAGGCGTTTCTCTTTCATCTCCCCTGACGACCCCCTCTAAACCGACTAAAGTGAGCCGCATGGATGTCACTGAAACACATTTCCATGAAATCAGATCCCACGGTGTGGTTGGTCCTAAGCAGCACGTTGCTAAAGCGTTTGTCCGGTGTGCAGGAGACGCGCCACAACCTGACGGTGAACCTGACCACGCTGCGAGTGTGGTGCTACGCCTGCAGCAAGGAGGTGTTCCTGGAGCGCAAGCTGGGCCCCGGGTCCCCCCTGGCTGACGGCAGGACCCTCCCATCCCCCCAGGGCGCCACTCCGGTAAGGAACCCGCCTCTCACGCCGCCCGCCTCCACGCTGCATACCTCTGTCCTAGGGGAGGTTTCTCCGTGGCTGCCAAGGAGGGCTTAAATGCTTGAGCTATTAAAAAAAATATATATATATATATATATTTAATAATCTTTAATAAGAGATAGTCACTGATGTTTTGTTTCGTTCAGAGCTGAGTTCTGAAAGAATTTTAGCGTCCAGTGTTGAAAATTGATAAGATAAAAGGAAATAATAAAAAACGCATCAAGGTAATATCTATAATTGAAAATCCACTATAGCCTTTTTAATCAAGCGTAAACACGGGCTGCGGATCGTTATTTTGATGAGCCAACTGTGCTGGCTCATTGCACAGTGAGGAGCAACACCGTGCACAGTTCTTACTCTGAGCGTCGGATTCCTCGTCATCCATCAGTATTTATGAGAGGTTGTTTTTCTGTTGTGTGTTTTGTCGTAGTGCAGTTATATAACTCTTATAACGCTGTGGAAACGGCCATAATTATTTCTGTTGGTTGTTAACAGCAGTCTGTCCCTAAGTCAGTGTCAGATGAAGATAACATCTACACTTGCATTACATAGCATGTGGATATTACCATATCTACGTCCACATCTTCTGACCGAGGTGTGTGTGTGTGTGTGTGTGTGTGTGTGTGTGTGTGTGTGTGTGTGTGTGTGTGTGTGTGTGTGTGTGTGTGTGTGTGTGTGTGTGTGTGTGTGTGTGTGTGTGTGTGTGTGTGCGTGCAGGAGAATGGCGGTCGGGCCCCTGGAAGCCCCGCCTCCCTGCGGCTGCCCTCCCCTAACGGCGCCGGTGACGACCTGGACATGGAGACGGAGGAGGACGACGAGCAACGGACCAGAGGTGAGGGCCGCAGCGGACCCCCGCGCTGGTGAACACTGATTAGTGACACTGTCGTGGTCGCCACCACACGAGTACAGTCTGACTACACATCAACTAGGGCTGGGCGATTCATCGATATTCTGATCGCCATTTCGATTTTAGCGTCAAACGATCACAAAAGTAACATAATCGAGTTTTCGAGTTTTTTAAATCATTTTCTTTTCACTACATTTTTTATAGAAAGAACAGCCGGATACATATCTGTATTTTTTAGATTTTAACATTTTCATTTTCTTTTTAACAATTTTTCTGTATTGTTTTTTAAGGCGAATAATTCAAAGTTCTCAGTTACAGTCTTTTTTTTGGGAGAGACATGCTGAATAAGTACATCATGTTTTCAAACTCAAAAAAATAATTGTTTGAATAGTCATGATTTCAATATTGACAAAAATAATCGTGATTATGATTTTTTTCCATAATCGAGCAGCCCTAACATCAACTTGCTTTTTGTGAGCAGTCGTAGAGGGTTTGTTGTTCTCAATCTGGGTGCTGTGTTTCAGTTGTAGCATTAGTGATTTAAAATTCAAGAAAAGGTGAGGCTTTAGGAAAGATGGTGGACTATGCTCCTACAGTGCAATAATGAAGATTTGATTTCATATTGCACTTTAGGGTTTTTCCATTATGCTTTCATTCGGTCGAGTGTGTTGAGTCATGGCTGCAAAAGGACCATGCAGCCCTTGTGTGCATCCATCTAGCGTTTGGATTTAAGAGGATTGACTTTTCTTTTTCTTCCTCGCTCCTTTTTTTAGGTTTGACCGGGTTGAAGAACATTGGCAACACCTGCTACATGAACGCCGCTCTCCAAGCCCTGTCCAACTGGTGAGACCGCTTGATAAGTTCTCTTATTATGATTGCTATTTTCCCTCCATATAACTCTTGCCTCTCTTCAACCCTTGAATCTACTACCACACTATTTCAATCATGGATTCTGGATTCCCTTTTGAATTTCTTATTAGTTCAGCCTGCGTTGTAGCGCTTTCTGCTTTACCACTGGAAAAAATGGCCACCGTCGGGTTCACTTCAAATGTTGCCCCACTGGGAGTATCCGCAGTGCAGCATTGGAGCTGGGCTGTGTTGGTCCGTTTAAATGTGTCTCCCTGTAGGATCTTCAGTTACTAATGAACCAGCCAACTCTTTCTTCCTGGGCCGTCTGTTTCATCTCCTTCACGGCCGGGCCTCTCCCAGCCAGCACGTTTTTGATCGTGCATTTATTTTATTTGTTCTTGCCGGGAGGGACCCAGGGCATCCACTGAACATATGTGCAGGGACCTGTTGAGCCTCGGTAAAAGGTTTGTAAAGGCAGGTGTGTATTGCACAGCCTGAATAGAAGATTAAAACAGGAACGGGATCTGTGCCAGAATTGGCTCTTATGAAATTCAAAACAGACTAAAAATAGGATACCGTGGAAACAAAGTCACAAGAGACCATTTTTCCGGAGCTTCTGCATTCTGATGTCTGCGGTTGGGGTGTGTGTGTGTGTGTGTGTGTGTGTGTGTGTGTGTGTGTGTGTGTGTGTGTGTGTGTGTGTGTGTGTGTGTGTGTGTGTGTGTGTGTGTGTGTGTGTGTGTGTGTGTGTGTGTGTGTGTGTGTGTGCGCGTGCGTGCGTGCACTCGGTGCCCAGTTTTGTCCCATTCGACAGCTTGTGAGGCTCTGCGATTTGTATTCCATTTAGATCCTTCTTTTACCTGATTCCTTTTCGATAACGACGACTCACGCAGTGGAACACAATCTGAAACTCAGTGTTCCTGATCTCATTCGTGCAACGTGATGGCAATTTTGCTTTGTCGTAAAATAAAAATTAATGAATATTCGCTGGATTAAGGTGACGTTCCTCTGTCATGGACATGAACCCTGCAGCGTTTTCTGAGAACAGAAACCTGTAACTAACGAATGCTTCGTGGCCACATATGAACCCTTTCTCTTGATCTTCTGTTTGGCACAGTCCGCCGTTGACACAGTTCTTCCTTGAATGTGGTGGGCTAGTGAGGACTGACAAGAAGCCTGCGCTGTGCAAAAGCTACCAGAAACTAGTGTCAGACCTCTGGCACAAGAACAGGTCAGTCCCTATCTCTATCTCTCTCTCTCTCGCACTTGCTCTCTCTTATTGCATCGATATCTTTCACTCTTGACAAGTGGATAAACAAAGGGCTTGTGCAGCGCTGACATGATGCTGCCTTTATCAGTGTCTAGTAATCTGGCCCTTCTTCACTTTTGGCACGGAGACGCTCTGTGTGAAACGCTTGGCTGCGCCATCTGTGCTCAGAGTTTTGCCGTTGCTGTGTTGCAGGCCTTCCTATGTGGTCCCGACCAATCTGTTCCAAGGGATCAAGTCCATCAACCCCATGTTCAGAGGGTACTCCCAGCAGGTGGGTGCAGTACAGGCACAAAGGAAAGGGCAAGGTGGCCATCACTTGTGTGGCTCGTAACGTGGGGTCTGTTTGATATGCAGAGGTTTGACCAGGTTTCTCTCCAGTTGCCAGTGATGTTAGGCATTGGCACTTTCAATACTTCTGTCTGCTCTATTTGTATTGCATGTACAATGTTTATTACTAGTATGAGAAGAAGAAGCCAGCCGGTATGCACTTTGTTATCTTTTATCCAACTATTCTTTAGTTTAAGATTGAGTCAGTCCCGATAAGAGGATTCGTCTGAAAGATAATTATTTGTGCAACTGCAAAGCCACTGAGGCACGCACGCACGCACGAATGCACATACACACACGAAAGCAAAACAATTCAAAAGCTGTTTTATGAAAGCCTTGATAGTACTCCTGGTTTGGCCCGGTTCCATTTCGCTAAGCGCAGTCTGTTAACTCGTCATGCGTTGTCAGATTGAACTGCTGCAAAGATTAGTGTGAAAGACGAATACACTCGAGGTTCTGGAAGAGAATTGACTCTCTCAAGCTTGGAAGACCGGGTTTCATTATGTAAAACCATCCTGATGTTGCATTCTACAGTCGTTCGCCGGGACTCTTTTGCTTTGGGAGATGATTGCTTTGTGAAAGATGAGCCAAATCGTTTTCTTTACTTTTCCGAGCAATTTGAAACCACAAATGAGTTTTTGAGCGGCCGTGGTTCTGTTTCCCCTCGCGTGCGTCCAGGACTCGCAGGAGTTCCTGCGCTGCCTGATGGACCAGCTCCACGAGGAGCTGAAGGAGACCCAGACGGAGCCCGGCGACGACCAATCCAACGGCGTCGCCGGGGACGACGGCCCCGAGGACGACAACCGCAGCCAATCGGAGAACGACTTCCAGTCGTGCGAGTCCTGCGGCAGCAGCGAACGGGCCGACTGCGAGGCACAGGGCGGCGGCGGCGGCGGCGTGGTGGGCGTGTCCACGGCGGACCGGCCGGCGGCGGACGACAACGCCAACGAGGCGGAGATGCTGGTCCCCGAGCGGGACGAGGTCACGGCCAACCGCTCGTGGCAGAAGGAGAAGAACATGATCAACGACGCGTACCGCTCCGGGGTCAGCGGGGGCGGGGACATGGGCGCCGACCTGGACAAGGACATCGACACCGCCGCCGCCGCCACCACCAACGAGAACACGTCCTTCATCTGCAGCCAGGGGGCGCTCAAGGTCCAAGGCAACAACACAGGTGAGCTAGCGGTCCGATGGGTTGTGTGCTTCACCGTTGGCCGAGCCGTTTTGGAGGTCTTCATACGCGGGATGGTCTTGATCTTGAAGCTCAAGTACGACCCGTTCGCTCCTCCCTGCTGCAGAGTCCTTCCAGGACATCCAGGTGTCCAGCACCACCCGGCCACAGTCTCCCGTCCCCATGGAAGGACACCATCCCAAACTCTCCAGCAGCCCGCCGAAAGCCTCCTCCGTTTGGCCCAACCTCAACTCTGCTCACAAGAAAGGTAGGTACCAGGCACCAGTTAAAGTATGCAAAGTGGGCCATGAGAGCCTTCAGAAGCATTTCCTGAAGAAGTTAAAGAGTAACCATGTTTTATAAATCGAACAAAGGGGATAGCGCCATCTCTGGTGAACCAGGGAATATTGCATGGAATTTCTGATTGGCGCCAATTGGTTGCGAGGCATAGCAAATCCCTAACCATTTACTTGACTTGGCAGTCAATTCCACCAATGCCACAGTAATATAGTTATGGAAGTCCTGTTTGATTGCGCACTTCAAAGATATGGGTGATTTTATCATTTTTATATTCCATCTAACTAAAATCAAGGTACTCTCTGTGTGTCTGTCATTTGATTATCTCGACAACCGTTCAGCCGGAAGACTTCACACTTAGTGGGTGTTTCTCAGAGGAGCGAAGGAAGTGCAGTGTTGAGTGTGAAGTTGTGTGGATGAGCGCTCCTTCAGAAAGCTGTCATACCAGAGGTCAAGCAAGGGGCCAGTTTCATACGCTTTTGGAACGGGCACTGCACTAGTGTAGTTAAGATTTATTTTTCAAGAAAAGTACACCCCCATTAACATTAAAATTTGCACTTCAATGTAAATGTGTCAGTGAGCCACGCGGCATAATTTACACATGTAGGTCAACAACAAAACAATTACACTCAAATAAAATAAAAACATCCAGTAAAGACAGCTACGGAGCCGTTCCAACGACTGTCCCTGAATGTCTGTCGTCGTTGCCTTCCCACCAGCGGTCACTTCCTTCAACCCCCCGAAGAACAAGCGCCAGAAGAAGTATCGCAGCGTGGTGACGGACATCTTCGACGGCACCATCGTCAGCGCGGTGCAGTGCCTCACCTGCGACCGGGTAAGAGCTTGGCGTCGCATCGTGACCTCCAGAAGAGGTGACGCCTCTGGTCACGCCCGGGCGTAGCCTCCGGTCATAATAGATGGACGCCTACATGGCCTGGTGGGCGGGGGAACTCGACGTGTAGCCGTAATGGGTCCAGGCAATGTACATGTATTATTGACCATGGTAACGCAGGGAATTCTGCACGGCAACGATTGGATTTGAGTGGAATGAATATATGAATAAATTAGATCAAATTGGATAATTCTAGTTAGATTATTTTATATAGTCATTTGAAGGGCTACATGAAAATACTAAGATGTATATATTGTAGTATTAGTAATAATATGCATAATAATATTACATACTTTTATATTGACATTGAAAACTACACGGTTATCAATTGAAGGGAACATGGCTCTGTGTTAATGGAAACAGAACATCATGGCTGATCTTGTTCTCCTAACTTCTTGTCGTTCTGCACGCACGGCAGGTGTCTGTGACCCTGGAGAACTTCCAGGACATCTCCCTGCCCATCCCGGGGAAGGAGGACCTGGCCAAGCTGCACTCGTCCACCCACCAGACGTCTCTGGTCAAGGCGGGCTCCTGTGGGGAGGCCTACGCACCCCAAGGCTGGATCTCCTTCGTCATGGAATACATCAAGAGGTACCTGCCTCCACTGGGGCCCTTGTTGCTGTTGTTGTTGTTGTTGTTGTTGTTGTTGTTGTTGTAATTGTCGTCGTCGTCGTTATCGCCGTCGTTGTTTTTGTCGTCGTCGTCGTCGTTGTTGTTGTTGTTGTTGTTGTTGTAGTCGTTGTTCTTGCTGCTGTTGTTGTAGTTGACATCACCCATCATTGCGAGCTGCTGAACACGAGTGCAGCTCATCGTGCTCAGTGGGGGCTCGTTAATTATAAAGGACCCGATGGAAATGTGTGTACGCTGAGGGTATGGTACACTTTAAAATGATGTAGAATGATTCAAAGCCAAGTAGTACCCCAGTAACACATGGGTCATGGCACGGGAACAATGTGACAACCTTTCTTTCTACAATTAAATATGTTGTTGGTGCATTTTGCTGAATGGGTGAATAGTAAAAGTGTTTAATTAAGCTTACGGTTCAGAATGTCCATTCTAATTCCATGTTGTCTGTAATTAAATGCATATCATAATGCGTACTCCCACCCATGGGTTACCTTCTTACCCTACTTTGACACCACTTTCGGAAAAAGTCCGTTACCTGCCCTTCGTCTGCCTAAATGGAGCTTAAAGAGATTAAACATAATGTCAGAGTAGTGAGATGAAGGCCCGGGCTAGCCTGCTTATTCACTCCCAAAGAAAGCACTTCCACTGTGTCTTGACCAGGAAACCTCCACTTTTTCTTATTGGAACCAATTTACCAATTATTCAGCTCTGGAGGGTTGAGTTCTCAGTACTTATTGGCTTTTTATTCTGCTCTAGCTGGTTCTGGGGTCCAGTAGTCACGCTACAGGATTGTCTCGCAGCCTTCTTTGCCAGGGATGAACTAAAAGGTAAGAAAGCGGAGGTTTGTGTTCATGAATACCGTCGTAGATGATGGGTTTTAGTTGTTTGACAGCGGGAGTACCATATGGCTGCCGCTGCCCGTCCCAGACAGCCGGTGGTCGTAGCAGCTTAGTTTTCCTTCCTCTTGTTCCTCTGGGGATTAATAAAGTGTCACCTTATATTAGACACTTGACTCTTTGTTTCTGTGTATTTTAGGGGACAACATGTACAGCTGTGAAAAGTGCAAGAAGTGAGTGTTTTTCCAGCACAAATTAAACGATCACGGTTGAAAAACAATGAAACTGAATCTCGAACACCCACTCTTAACATTTCTCTGAACCCGTTTCCTTTTTTCTTGTCCTTATTTAGGTTACGAAACGGAGTCAAATTCTGCAAAGTACAGAGTTTGCCCGAGGTATGCAAAGCCTCTAGAGTCATTCTTTTTTTTTTTTTATGTTTTGTTGCTGCAACAAAAAACCCACAGCGGGTCATTTCACTGTTTCACATCGTTTCACCGTTCTCCTCGACGCCTCCCTCCTCTCGCGATCGGCTCCTGCCGCCACAGATCCTCTGCATCCACCTGAAGCGCTTCCGGCACGAGCTGATGTTCTCCACCAAGATCGGCACCCACGTGTCCTTCCCCCTGGACGGCCTGGACCTGCAGCCCTTCCTGGGCAAGGACAGCGCCGCGCAGACCACCTCGTACGACCTGCTGTCCGTCATCTGTCACCACGGCACCGCCAGCAGTGAGTCGGCACGGCGACACACACACGCACGCACGCGCACACAGACACACACGACGGGAGGCGGTCAGGCGGCCCGGCCCCTCCCGTAATCTGAGCGTTTGTCCGTGTGACCCACGTCAGTGCAGGGGGGTCGTTCCTGACCCCCTCTTCTCCTTGTCCCAGGCGGCCACTACATCGCGTACTGCCGGAACGACCTCAACAACCTGTGGTACGAGTTTGACGACCAGAGCGTGACGGAGGTCTCCGAGTCCTGCGTGCAGAACGCCGAGGCCTACGTGCTCTTCTACAAGTGAGCGTTGTTCCGGCCGACCCGAGCTGTCGGCTCTGCCGCAGACGGAGAGTGATTGTGCATTAGCGAGCCCCTGCGGTTCACAACCGACCTCATGAATCGGATTGAACTCGGCTGCGACTTCTCCGTGCTACGCTCTGAACGGTCTTTACGTGCACGGTGCCGCGGACGCCTGTGTGTGTGTGTGTGTGTGTGTGTGTGTGTGTGTGTGTGTGTGTGTGTGTGTGTGTGTGTGTGTGTGTGTGTGTGTGTGTGTGTGTGTGTGTGTGTGTGTGTGTGTGTGTGTGTGTGTGTGTGTGTGTGTGTGCGTGCGTGCGTGCGCCCGTCCTGACGCCTCATTGTGTGTGTGCGCCCGTCCTGACGCCTCATTGTGTGTGTGTGCGTGCGCCCGTCCTGACGCCTCATTGTGTGCGTGCGCCCATCCTGACGCCTCATTGTGTGTGTGCGTGCGCCCATCCTGACGCCTCATTGTGTGTGTGCGCCCGTCCTGACGCCTCATTGTGTGTGTGCGTCCCGTCCCGCGCAGGAAGAGCAGCGAGGAGGCTGTGAAGGAGCGGCGCCGGGTGACGGCGCTGATGAACATGATGGAGCCCAGCCTGATGCAGTTCTACGTGTCCCGCCAGTGGCTCAACAAGTTCAGGACCTTCGCAGAGCCCGGGCCCATCTCCAACACCGACTTCCTGTGCTCGCACGGGGGTGATTACAGCAGGCATCAAGATGCCCTTCACAAAAAGCCATTTGTCATGTCACCCCCCCCCCCCCTCAACGTATCTCCCCTATCTCTATCCCTCTTCCCCAACAATCACGTCCTCCCCCCAAAATGCCAGTGCTGCCAAGCAACCCCATACCCCCCCCCTCCAGCCACCCCCTCCCTCCCCCCCACCCTGCTTTGTCTTTGATCCTTGCAAAGGATTTGAGTTGAAGGAAGGCTGTGCCCTATTCCCAGTAGTACTGGGCCGGCTTCAAAGGCTTTTCTTTAATTCCCTTCCCTCTGAATGACTCTTTAAACTGCTGGATGGCGGGAAGAGATTAGATACTGAGATGATGCTATTTATTTTTTACTATATATTTCTATTATTTTATATATATATTTATTATTTCATTATTATTTGTTTATTTTAACGGAACTTGGCATGGGAAAGCAAATTCGAATGGTATCCATCTCTGTGGCAGCCCCAGCAGTGTTTAGCAGGCGTTAACACTGCCTGGGAGACGACTCAACGTCTAAGTGTTCATACCGGCTCCGATTGGACGTCTGAGCTTGGCTTTTAGCGAATCCCATCGAGGGCCTCGAGCTCCTCGAGCTCATACGGCGTTCAGATCAGGATCCCGGTGGTTCACGTTTCGTGTGTGTGTGCATGCGTACTCCTGGATTCATCTTTTTTTCTATTTTCTTTTTGCGTCCTCCAGGGGTGCCCCCCAACAAGGCCACGTGCATCGACGACCTGGTGGTGATGCTGCCGCAGAACGTGTGGGACCACCTGTACAGCAGGTAGCCCGCCAGTGCACACGTAGAGAGTAGGGTTCCTCCGATATCGAGTTTTATTCTTCATCAGCCTTAGTCGATGACCGATACCGATTGTTGTCTTGACCCGATGTTTGGAGCCGATGCTGCAGTGGGTAATGAGACCGCTGCCACCCCCCCCCCCCCCCCCCCCCCCCCCAGGTACGGAGGAGGGCCTGCCGTCAACCACCTGTACGTCTGCCACACCTGCCAGACGGAGATCGAGAGGCTCGAGAAGCGCCGCAGGACGGAGCGGGACATGTTTGTGCGGGTACGTCCGGCGGGCCGCTGTTCGCTGCCCGCTGCGGGCGGTCGACGGGTCGCGTGTGGACGTGGACTAGGGCTGCACGGTTCATCGAATTCAAATCGAAATCGCAACGTCATAGAACGCGACTTGCAAAATCGCAAAGGGTGTGATTGGTTACCGTTACTGACTGGAGATCGCTAAGGTTTATTTTTCTTTTACAATTCCATTGTTAAATAAAGATGTTGTGATATCAATTCATCTCAACACATCGGCCTGGCCTAAAGGGAAGAGCCGTTTACATGTTGACTGCTTCCAATGTTGTGTTGGTCATACTAAAGAAGGATTTATTGCTCTTTTTTTTGGTGGATAAATCAGAACATAAGGAACTTAATAAGGTAACACTTTATTATAAGGTGCCATAATGAATAGCAAACTAGTCATTACCGAACCCTTTGTTAATTTTTGTTAATGACTAACGTGACTTCATTCCCTCGCCCCCTCAGGGGGGCCGAGGGGAGAGGTGTGTGTTCGATGAGAGGTTCGTCATTAATGCAGGGAGACGGACTCTGTCCACCAGATGCCCTCCTAACATGAGGGAGGAGGGGGGAGGGAGGGAGGGAGGGGGGGGAGAGGAGGGGGGGAGAGAAAGGGAGTGAGGGGGGAGAGGGAGGGAGGGAGGGGGAGGGGGGAGAGAAAGGGAGGAATTGGAACTCAAAGTGCATATAATCAATAAGAGCCCCCATATGCCGTCCTCCTCTCAATCCTTTTTGCCCTCACACTTCATGTCCCTCCCTTGTTTTTCATTCTCTCTCCTCCCCTCCTCCCCCGTCCTCCTGCTGTCGCTCTCTCCAGCTGAACAAGGCCTTCCAGGAGGAGGAGTCTCCAGTGGTCATATACTGCATCAGCATGCAGTGGTTCCGAGAGTGGGAGGGCTTTGTCAAAGGAAAGGACAATGGTAAGTGGACCGGGGGCATGGCAAGCTCCGCCCCTTCTTTACCCTGATTGGTTGTCCAGAATGGCAATGTATTACCCCTTTAACTGGCCCTCCTTGTTTGGATATAGATTTTTTTTTTTATATCCTTTTGAAAGTAGATGTCAATATATATACTCGGACACTTCCTACTTATCTTGTTAACCATATACTGTGTAGCTCTATTCCATGCATGAGGATACATTTGGATAAAAAAAATTCATGTTGCATTCATAATCTAATTAGTTACCAAATTGCAAATTCTACCCAATCCCATGAAAGAAAATCCAACGAGCTCATGTGAATTAATCTTCAATGAGCATGCTTAATTCACCCATGTCAGGTTTGCATGCTTGCATATTCCCAAAATCGCTTATTCTCTCGCCATGAATATTAATCTTTGAGAGCTTTTATCAAGTATTCTCTTTTGGTCCTTCAGTTGTTTACCATTGATCAAGATAGTGGAGCCGCACTCACTGACACTGATGGCAAATGTGTTTTTGTCTTCTTTATTCTTCTGAAGATCCACCAGGGCAAATCGACAACTCCAAGATTGCAATGAACAAGAATGGCCATCTGACGCTTAAACAAGGTACGGTTTAAGTTATTGTTTTCCTAACTCATAATGTGGACTCAATCTGAATTCGTACTACAGTATGTTTGAAAAATAATTGTGATTCTTGGTCTTTGATGAATGCTTTTCTTTGTTTGTGAAAGCTCCAACGATGTGCTTTTGTATTGTATTCTTGTATTAACCTGTCTGGTGCCTGTCCCTTTTTTTTGTCATGGGATAATCAAAGCCGGGCTGGTGCCTCGGGGGTTTGTGTAAGCCTGTGTTTTAATCCTACTCGCCCCTTCAGGAGCCGACTCGGGGCAGATCTCGGAGGAGACGTGGAACTTCCTCCACTCCATCCACGGCGGCGGTCCCCTGGTGACGGTCCGGCCCAGCGTCAGCCACCAGGAGCCGGAGTCGTCCCAGTCCGAGGAGAAGATAGAGTGGGAGACGCGCTCCGTGTGACCGATCCACCCCGGGGAAACCTCCCCACTCAGAGAGAACCCACACTCACCAACTAACAATTAAACCACCTTTTTGTTTTGCACTTGACTTTTAATTTGAAAAGCTTTGGAGGGAAGAACCTCATCCCCACCGCTTTGAGGCCGGCGTTGAACTCCAGACGCCGCATCTGAGCCCGCCGATTGGTTCACGTCCCGTTGTATATATCTGTTAATAGCGCTCTTAAATTTTTATCAGGACTGTAGTATCCACGTGTTAGAATGTTTCCAGACAGTCTGCCAAATCCGACTTTAGATGAACGTCTTAGGTCGGACGCCAGACTAGCTCACATCTGGGTGAATGGGGCCTTTCATCTCGTCTCCCCCCAGAAGTTATGCTATAACATAGTAGTAATACTGGGTATGAGATTACCACACCGCAAACATTGAACTTTCACATAGATAAATGTGCAGCTAATGATTCCATTGAAAGCCCAACATAGTTTATTCTTGACCAAATGAGCATACGTGTATTTGTCTAGTTTTGTTTATGATTATTCACATTGCATCTTGCTGTATATTGAACCGAACGTTCCTGTTGCATAAGAATACTGTCCAATGAAAAATGACAGACGAGCACTGACACTTGACAATAATCTTGAGATTATTAAGGGACTAAATACTAAGTGGTCTTGGGAAATGTTGTGTTTTGCAATGTTCTATAGATGGGCGAAGTGGCATGCTAACACAAATGTGTGGTTGTATTTGAATGTACCAGTACTTGTAGTACATGGGTAATGTCTGGTTGTATTTGAATGTACCAGTACTTTATAGTACATGGGTAATGTTTCCAAGCACTTACTTATTTATCCCACTAGGGTATCATTTACTATGATGTGGAATTTACCTTTATAGAAAATGTGACGGTCGGTTCTGAATGCATGTTTTGACCACACTTATTCACAAGCAAGACCCCCAGCTGTGCTTCCCGTAAGCTACAACGAAATTCTAAGCTATCCATTAAACGTGTACATAATCGTAACACTTACAGTTTCACTCAATTGTAAGTGCTCCAAATACTTAACCAAATGTATGTTTTCATTACAAATCTGAAGGCATTGTATATGAGCATGGTGTTGCTAAATTTGAATGATGACGAGGGATAAATAATGAATGTTGCACTATTCCATATTGCATTTAGGACAATAAATTGGTTCTCATTCTGCTCGCTGATACGATTAAAATGTTAAAGTGTGTGTTAATACATTGTGTTAGCCATTTATTTAAACATGTGATCTCCATAATGGGTGCAAATAATAACCAAAGAGTGCAGAGAACATTTTTGCTGACTTTGAGTTATCGTGTAAACTACGAAAAGCTAATTAGTCTGCAACATTGTACTATTATCAGGGGCCAAAATGTACAGTATTGCAGTCTGATGAGCCCGGTTCAATCGGCTCACACACACCCGACTGGTTGACTGGATTGAAAACATGGCTGCTACCGAACGTGTAGCAGATTTACGGAAGTGAGGTACGTCTGTTTCTTGAGGTTATAAAGTACTTTTAAGGGCGAACCTCCAGTGCACGCTATCCATTACTCTTATCATCAAAACATGAGTATATTGAGCTGCACCATTGGTCAGTCCTGACTCATTGTATTGGGCAAAGGGATCGCAGAAGTTGTAGGCGAAACAATCAGCTAGCTAGTAGCCAGGCAGCATTAGCCATTCACGGCTAGTTGCTCCATCCCCGTTACTGCTGGGCTGCTATCTATGCTAATGGTGGCTGCACGCATACTGCAAATTAATTCGACGGGGACGCTGTATGGGTGCAGTTCACATGTTTGAGTCATACGTAAACATGAGATTTAGGGTAGTGATTGTGTACATTCTCAAACGGAGTCTTTATAATACCTGACGTTACATTTAATCGCAGTGTTGTGATTTTTTTTTACGCGATGCAGCGAACATACCAACTAGCTAAGCGAGCAAACTTCACATAGCTCAGTGTTAAACGAGAGGGCGTGATTACCAAACTCATTCAATAAAGTGTTCGTGGTACGAATGATGACCTGCAGTGCATTTCAATTGATGGGCAGTGTTTTTCCTCCACCGCAAGCCTATATTTAGCTCCTCGGTTCAGTGCAGGTGCTAGTTAGCCTGCTAACTAGCATGCCACATCTAGTCGTGTTGTGCACTGAAGTTGGTCGTGCTAACCGTTAGCTCGCCAGCTTGTGTGTGTACGCCAAGGCGTGTTTGCCTCGACTGTCGAGCTCTTTCCTTCAGCTCTGTGTCTATTTTAAAAAGTACAGACGAGCGTAACGGGGGCTGTTCGTATGGCAGATGTAGGAGTGGGTTTAGTGTTTTGGATTACACCTGTGTGCTTCATAACTTTGTAACGTTATATGGGGATGGCGACGGCTGGGGAGCTGTGAGCGAAGGATATGAACGTTTTTCTCATGGGTATGTTTGCTAATGGCACTTCGTGGTTGATTTTTGTTATCGTCATAGGACTAGGAACTAATGCAGCAAGCGAAAACCCAATGGGGGACTTATGTATTGTATAAACTGAGTAGTTATTGTACGACCTGGTCGGGGAATGTTGTATCTTAACGTTATACGGCGGGTAGCACATGCTCTCGCAGGTCTAAACAATGGTTCGGAGACTTTAACATGTGCAGTGTTCATATAACTAGGAATGGTGCTACTGTTTGGACACGGGAAGTTATGTTTCATTCGGACAGAGTCTATGTAGATGATGTAAAAGCCCTGGTTGTGCTTATGGTTATCCCTGCGTTGCACGTGTCAATCTATGTCCACAACTGTCCGCGCGTTTACAAACAGGAAGTCGCTTGATTGAACCTTGCTATCAGTCAATCACCTCAGCCATGGTCACTATCCACACAAAACGACATGCTATGTTTATGCTTCACTTTAGAGTGATGTTCAACACACACGTGTCTCATGCGAGCACGAGTTACGCCTAGTCGAAAATCGAAATTAACGTTATGCAATAAGCTACGAAAAAATAACACGTATCGCTGCTGTTTGCGCATCATTTGGATACAAGTTACTGCACACTACGGCTCCAATGTGCTCACTATTGGTATGATACCATAAAGGGTCGACCAGCCATAGAAGAGTTCCGATCACCCTAGCATCATTTCTGTTTTTATTGTGCTTTCGGGTGAAAAGTAAGTCATAATTGGTTTTCTAGGCTTGGCTGGGTCAAATTCGATTGGTTATGTTTCAATTAAGGACCAGTGATTTATCTGAACAACATACCCCGACTGTTGTTCTTTCCACCCGTGGTTTCTGCATCGCCAAATCATATTAGCTCTCTCATAGGGAGTATTTTTAGTCGAGTGTGTGTGTAATATCTGCGCCCTGGCTTCCTTCATGCCAGCTCACCGCCCTGTAGGAAAATGCATTCATAGCTACAGTAGCCTTCCGGACTTTATGGGGCTGTGCGAGCACAGCGTTGCTAATGGGGCGGGGAGTTACTTCATGTAATGTAACTGGAAGCTTTTTAAATGAGTTGTGACAGATGTAGGTCCTTCAAGCACGTCAAAGGGATTCCATGTAGAGCACCAATATGCTCAAGGAGGTTTTTGCTTCAGTCAGGGTTGCAGTCATTTTTCTTGGTACTGAATCACTATTGGGTCACTTAGATTCCCTCTAGATTTTTATTGTCCACTTTGGTCCCATTTATTAGGTGAAGACATGACCCATTGTTATCCCTGGTGTATGACATCATTCCACAAAGCCTGTGACAGCGGTTCCCCTGATATATATCAGTATCTACACTGTGGTCCTTGATCAAACAAACGCCTTAAACAAAATGTACACACTGTTTAATTCATTGATATGACCAAATTGTTTATGGTCCATTGTGAATGTTCAGTTGCCTAAAATAGACTGCTATGTTGCACCAAAACCCAACCTAAAGTTATCAAGAGAGCCTTTATGGAGGTGGTGGTCTTTGTGACTCCCACGCCGTGTCTTCATGCAGTGTCTGTGTGTTGTCATGCAGGTGCCCACGTTCTGCTGCCGAGGAGAGAGCACCAGGATGAGGACGCTGTAGGCCCCCACCGTACTATGGCCGCGTCCCGTTCCTCGCGCGTCACGCGGTCATCAGTGGGGCACAATGGACTGGACGAGAACTTTTGTGGCCGAACCCTCCGGAACCGTAGCATCGCCCCGCCCGACGAGACGGCGGCGTCGCCCGTGCCCCGGGCCCGCTCGCCCAAGAAGAAGCAGGAGACGCGGCAGGACGGCCAGTCGTCGCAGTCCCCGTCGCCGGGCAAGGTAGCGGACCCAAAGCCCGCCGAGGGCGAGCCGTGGACCGGCTCCCGGAAGCGCAGCGCGCCGTGTCCGGACAAGGAGGGGTCGGAGACCTGCGTGAGGGGGAGGGGGGCGCGGGAGCCCTCCCCTCAGCTCAAGAAGGCCAAGCAGGGTCCGCCTTCTGAGGCGTCTTCTGGAGGAGCTGAGGACGACGACGAAGAGGAAGAGGAAGAGGAGGAGGAGGAGGAAGAAGACGACATCGATGAGGACGACGACGCGGCGTCCATCGACGCAGAGAGCCCTGTGTCGGTGTTCGACGACATCAAGGACAACGGCAGGACCTCGCCCGTCCTCGCCGACGCGATCAAACGCGAGGCGGACGAGGTGGAGGTCACGGCCGGCGGGCCCCCCAACGCCCACGGGTCCTCCAACGGCCTGGTCGAGGTCAAGGCGGAGCCCGCCGCCGGCCCCCGCGCGCCGACCGTCGACGCGAAGCCCGCCGCCGCCGGCCCCGCGCTGCCCAACGGCAGCCAGTCGGCGGCCCCCCCATCCCCTGAGCTCACCGTGCCTTGTAGAAACTCTACCCCCGTGCCGTCGGAGCCCCCGTCGGCCCCCACGCCGGACCCTTTAGCGGAGGACCCGCTCCCTGAGCTGCTGGGGGCCGAGGAGCAGGAGGTGGAGGTGGCGTGCTCGGCCCGGGAGGAGGCGGTGGTGACGGAGGCGGCGGTGGGGGGCACCAACGGGCGCGCGCCGTCGCCGCGGGTGGAGGTGGTCGCTGTCGCCTCCTCCTTCTCCTCCGCTCACGACGTAGACATTAGCCCGGCGAACCACCGCCACCAAAACAACAACAACAGCCACTCAGGAGAAAGCTCACCCCCGCTAGAACCCCCGCCGGCCCCCACGCCCTCCCCCACAGAGCCCGCCTCCCCCCCCCCTCACACACACCCTGCCGGCTCCCCCACGGACCTCGGATGCAACCCCTCCCCGCCGTCGTTCACGGAGCCCCACGAACACAGATACACCCTGCGGACTTCCCCCCGGAGGGCCCCCCCCAGCGGCAGGCCCTCCCCCCCCAGGGACAACGGCTTCCTGGGGGGGGGCGAGGTGGAGGTGGAGGAGCAGCAGGAGGAGGCGGTGGAGGTGGAGGAGGAGGAGCAGGTGGTGGTGGTGGAGGAGGAGGCGGTGGAGGAGGTGGTGATGATGGAGGCCTCCCGCCCGGCCACGCCCGAGGAGCCCCCGCTCTCGGACCTCGTGGGGCCCCTCCTCAGCGAGGCGCCGGCCTCGGTGGGGGCCGGAGACGGGGGCGGAGCCGGGGTGTCGCTGGGGGCCCCGGAGGACATTGGTCCCCTGAAGGACAACGAGGCGGGGGGCGGTAAAGCGGGGGCCGCGGCCACAGCGCGGACGGGCGCGGAGGAGGAAGAGGAGGAGGAGGAAGAGCCGGATGTATATTACTTTGAGTCGGACCACCTGGCACTGAAGCACAACAAAGAGTATGTTGGGGGAGCTGGGAGGTTTCTCTTTTCTTTCTGTCACCGTTCCTCTGTCCTTGTTACCCTGTGCTCTTTG
This sequence comes from Gadus morhua, assembly GCF_902167405.1. Lineage (NCBI taxonomy): Eukaryota > Metazoa > Chordata > Actinopteri > Gadiformes > Gadidae > Gadus > Gadus morhua. The sequence continues at coordinate 1,755,298 of NC_044055.1, forward strand.
AAGACTTCATTAGATTTTTTTTCCCTCTGTCATACATCAGAAAGCTGTTGGGTATTCCTGTTGGATAATGGTACAGGTCAATAGATGCTCAAGAAGCTCAATTCACCACTGGCTTATTTTTCCCACTTGGTACGCAAAGTTATTCCTTTTTGACAATGTTGGATATCAATAGAGTTGGGCGAGTGTTGCACTGATTCCCACTCCCAATAATGCTGCTGGGTGTTTCTCTAAAACTGGCGGAGATGTGCAGTCATTGCGTCAGTGTTTTCTGAGCGGGTAGCATTAATGGTGCTGCGTTCACTGGACCTGACATAATACCGATAGGGAGACGGTACCAATGGCCCGAGGCGTCTGCCTTTCTCGGTATCTTAAGGGTGCCGGCGTATCCTTTTAGTTGGTAGCATAAAGACACTTTAATAGTGGCTGAATGCCGAATAGCGGTCTTAATTAGATGCCCCACACCAGAGACCAAAATTGTAGCCAAGTATCTCTGTAAATGCCAGCATTTTGACTGCAATGCTGGGAACAAAAGGCTTTGGCATTCAGAGTAACTTAATTTGCAATGGAACTTCTAAATGTATTTCTGAAGAGGGCAACTCTCCAACCCACATGCTGCATCGCCTTGTAAGTGTTCTTCCATAACTTGCTAGTTGGTTTTTTGTCTGTGTACAACATTAGTGACCATTGATGTGGAACAGTGGTTTTATGTACAAACCCAAGCTATTTGAAATGGCTGAGTGTCTCACTTTGCAAGTCCGGTTCTCCGGTTCAACCAGTTAGTCCCTTTTAATTTCGCAAGGGCAACAGAACGATGAGCAGATCATTTGGATTCATGTGGATAAGTTCTGTAACGTGAATCAATTTTAAACTTTCAGTGGCCACGCGTTACTACAATCTTGTACTGAATAATTTATTTTGATGGATTTTATTAAGCCTAGATCGAAACCTGTCGTCTACTGGACAAGTTCAATGGTCTGAAGCCAAGCCTTTAGTACAGCGAAGTAAAAGGGAGAAGAAATGGAAGGAGCCTTTAAATTGTCAATATATGAAAAGGTTGTAGTTAACAAAAAAAAGGAGACCTTCCCCAAAACTCCTAAAACAGCCTGTGGCTTGACATTAATTGATAAATTAAGGAATTGACATCATGCCGTAGTTGAGGACAGAAACATCTCTTTTTGAGAATGTTTATCACTTGTGCATTTTATATGCTTTATATCCTCTCATGTCACTCCCTTTGTCCATTTTGGCTAGCTCATTTATGATTAACTAACGTTAGTTTATGACCTATTGCCTCAACCCCCTGGCCCTCACACTCCATTGCTCTCAATCTGCCAGCTTCATCCGGCTGCAGTTCACTGCCCGGCCATAGGGGGCTAGTAATGAGAAGGGATCTACACTTCTTACACGTAGTCCCCTTTCAAGCAGATCGGGAGAATGAAGATACCTTGAATATCTCTACAGGTGTATCTGTTCCTGGTCACTAATGGTAATCATATCTATTGTACAGCAATATGTGGCTTGGGTTTTCTGGTCACACTTAATGCCTGGATGCTCGCCATGTGTAATGAACCTAATATGTCTTCGTCGTGAGAGGAACACTGCAACGCTGAGTGGTTTTCTCTTCCAGCAGATAATGTTTCACTTGGCGGGTTTGCATTTTGATTATCCGCCTGGTGAGAACAAGCCGCTAAATTTAGGTTTTCCAAGAATCCCCATGAGCGTGAAATGCATAAACTGGCTCAGTTGATTTGTTTCCACGCCCTGGTTAAAGCAGCGCTTTGATCACGGAAGCACCCTGATGCAAGAATTATTAAATACGTTGAATAATGGAGGGGGCCATCCTTAGGTGCTTCACGTGTCACATGGGATTATGCACGGAGACTCGTGTTCGTCCCCCAATTCCTCTGTCATTCCTTACATGAGGAGGGATATGACTCTGGGCCGATTTGGGAGAGTGACCTTGCAAAGGGATTTCAGAGAGTGCAGGGCTAGATTTACTCTAGGTTTTGTCTAATGCCCGTGCTGTGTGAGAAGCTCAAGTCATTGAAACGAGGCTCTTCATTTGGTCTGTGACTGGATATTGGAGGGTTTTGGTTATGGTCTTAAGGATTTGAAAATCGTTTTTCCTTTTTTTTTCATGTTTCTGTTTAGTCCTGCATATTTTTATCTTGTTATTTTCGTTCCTACGAGCAGATGTTTGCTGAGGCTTCTCTCCATGGAGTCACTGATAATCTTTACCTCTTCACTGATTTAAAAGCAGCATCATTTAGTTTAAATCACTGTAAATAGAAGTAAATACGAGTTAGAGGCATCCCCGAGGGACCTTCAGATGAACCTGCTTTTTATATCACGTCATGTTGTGCAGGATGACGGGAAGCGCCAAATGCAGCAATGAGTGACAAAGGCATCTGTGGTTAAATGGTACCCACTCATCCCAGTCCCGGAGATTGGGGCGCATCAAAAAAACATAACAAGCTCTAAATGGGCCGGGTGCATCCCATTGATTTTCATTCACGTCCATCGGAAACGGGATCGATCCACTTCCGGAAGCACCTGTGCGCAAATGAGGTTATAGATTAGGAGAAGAGGGAAAAGGCTGAAACGTTGCTCTTATTGCAGCCGCTGACTCACTTCCTGATGTAAGCCATGGCGTCATACCCCCCCCCCCCCCCTCTTTCATTCATTCCCTCTGCCCCTCCGACGACCCTCGAAGGCTTTTGTGATAATGTCACACCATCCAAGTGTTGGGAGGTTTTTAGTACCTTTATTAAGCCACTGGGTTGCCCCATTGTTGGCCGTCTTGTGTCACACAGAGGGGGTGCATACCGCTGTGTGAATGTGAAGAGGTGAAGCCACAGGCATTGGTTGTTTAGGATTTGAATTGACCAAACGCACCAATTGAGTCTTTTCAATTGAGTAGCGCGATACGAATGTTTTTTCATTCGATTATCCAAAAGGGAAGTCCGCTCGGGGAACCTTTTTAAGTCTACTACTACTTAACACTAGTCGGAGGGCCGGCACCATGGCACACGAGCGAGAGAGTCCCCTGCCCCTTGAAATCCCTTCCCCAGACAGAGATGGCGGGAGGTATTCCTGCAGGCAGGTTGTCGGTGTCCGTGCGCCACTTTGTAAAGTGTTTCCAGAGGAGGGAGTCCCACCGTTGCATTATGCACGTAGGTGAGCGCGCCTCCGTGTGAACGTGAGGCGAGCTCTCCTAGAGGTTTGATTAGCCGCTGGGTGCTGCCGCCCAGCGTGTCACTCTGAATCATGCATGTGGCTCCTCTCTAACCCCCCCCCCCTCCCAGCTACCAGCGGCTGCTGCAGACCATCGGCGTGCTGGAGGCCCAGCGGACGCAGGCCGTGCTGGACCTGGAGACTCTGACGCGCCACCAGAGGCAGGCGCTGGCCGCGCCCGTCAGCTTCGTGGAGCAGCTGCAGAAAAGGGTAACGGCGGCCGACGCGTGGAGTGCCTCTCTCTTTCTTGATCCGTTCCCGCGTCCGTGGCGACGGTCGGTGAACAGGGAAATTAGATTTGAATGTGTGCAATTATTCAAAATAAGTCATAGTTCATACACCTGGTTCCTTATAACTCCCATCCCTTGAAGGTGGACGTTCTTCTCCACGCTGTTTATAACGTTTAGGTAGAAAACGCTTCTTTAGTTTGACGTTCCTCAGTAGAACGTCGATGTTGACTTTGCCCCCCCCCCCCCCTCCCCCGGCAGGAGAACATGGGCATGCCCTGCCCCCAGCGGGTGGTCCAGCTCCCGGACATCGCCTGGGACAAGTACACCTCGGGGCTGGGCGACTTCGAGCGGGAGTTCTGCGACAAGAAGCGCAAAACCCGGCAGCTGAAGCTCATCTTTGACCAGGGTGAGTGTAACCTTAGAGTGTGTGTGTGTGTGTGTCTGTGTGTGTGTGTGTGTGTGTGTGTGTGTGTGTGTGTGTGTGTGTGTTGGACGGAACTCGAAGGTGAAACAAGTAACCGTGGGTCTCTGCCAACTAGGGTTGCCGACCAGGCCGACCAGTCCGGTGGAGCCGAAGAAGGAGGGCGAGCCCTCTGCCATGTACTCACTGCTGCCCACTAGTGACACCCTGGAGAACGGCAACGACTCCCAGGTACTCCCCCCTCCCCCCTCTCAGCAGTGATCCACACCAGCATGTCGTGGTCGCTCTGTTGGTCTTTTCACGTTGAATGGTTACCGCGTCTGTGTTGAATCACGGCGTAGCGGTATAGACGTATATATCTGCGCATTTGGTTACTAAGGGACAGACGAACCAATATAGACCAGTGAAAATACCTACACCAGGACTTAACAGCGAGCCCTGGCCTGACCGATAAGCATCCTTTTTCCCTCCGATTGGTCTCCCTTCACTTCCACCCAGAGGTGGTCTTGAAAGGGGGTTGGTGTGTCAAGAGCTGGCCCTTTAGCACAGGGATCGGCACCATGGGCGCTAGTAGCCTTTGCTTCTCATGCAGGCGTGTAACCCGTGCACTTATTACGGTATCTCTCTAGATGGGAGCCTCCTCCTGATTGGGGCTTACTTGTTTGTGTGCGAGGTCCCTCCTGGCTCGGGAGTTGTGACTATTCTGAACGGATCGGGGATAACGGACACCTCCGAGGTGCAAGCGCACTGCAAGCCAACGTGACGATTCCTCCCTTTGATGTCAATGTTGATTCTTCCTTTTTTTTTTTTTTTTTTTTTTACTTGAATTGCGAGAGTGCACTTTCACTTCTAACATCCCAACGCGGTCGACGGGGGACTTCTGGTTTCAGATCGTTTCTTAGTCAAACCGGGTCTATTTCCTTTTTTTGCGTTCTCATTTATTTCCATGGCTATATGCACTTCGGTTTGCCATAGCGGCTGCCAGAACGGAAATGGCAGTTGCGTTATGTGTCGGCCGTGTCCATATTCAAATGCCCCAAGGGGCATATCGCTATGACTACCGTCTCCAACATGTGGTTCCTCTGGTGTTTTCACAGCTGATCAGAGGAAGGATCTGCAACTCCAACAAGCCGGACACCTTTAACCAGCTGTGGACTGTTGAGGAGCAGGTACGCCCGGTGCCTTCATGTGCGGGATCGTACTGGGGTAGGGGGGGAGAACCAGGGGGGGGTATGTGACGCTGAGACACAGCTGGAAGGGGGGGAGGGTGTGTGTGACGAGCTCATCGCTAAAGCACAGCGAAGGCACAGCAAACATCATGTCTGGGCTGTCAAGGAGACCGCAACGGTCGCCAGGCAACCAGAGGCGTGCGTGCGTGCGCGCGCATGTATGTGTGTGTGTGCGCGTTATTTTGAATGTTTTGGACCTGTAAAGTCAGGGCAACACAAAAAGGTATCGTAGAGTCCAGAAGCTACACTCTTCCTATGTTTCCCTACGGGTTTGGGTTCTGGGATCCTCCTTTTTGTAAACTGGCTCTTTCTAATGCATTTCCAGTGAGTTTTGGTCAAATGTAACGCGCAACATGGAAACCGTGACGTTAACGCTACATTGAGTCTTATTCATTTACATAGTGGGTGTGTCCCTACACTGAAGGAAGTGCTGGCTGCTGCAGTGAGAAGGGTTTTCAACCGGTCCTTCTTCTATCTGTTGTTGTTGTTGTCATACAGAAAAAGCTGGAACAACTTCTCCTCAAGTTCCCGCCTGAGGAAGTGGAGTCTAAAAGGTGGCAGAAGATCGCCGACGCGTTGGGAAACCGGACCACCAAACAGGTGACTGACTGTTAATATTAAAGCATTTCAGCCCATTTTAAAAGATGTACATGAAAATGGGGATTTGTGGGGCCGGGGGGAGACTGACCTTACATTCACACTACCTCGGTTCGTCGACGGGTCTCAGTGCCTCTGCGAAATGCATTGTGGGTCCCTCCGTCCTACTGGATCCATTTTGCATAACAAGCAGGAAGAAGCAGAATTAATTTCAAGAAATGTGGAATCGATAGGATTGTTTTTCATCACCTGATCCTTTATATTTATATCCACACATCGGCTTTGTACACGCCCTCGGTCATCCGTCGACGGACGCATGTAGTGTGACCGTAGGGTGAGAATAAATGACGTGACGCTGTTTGCGGGTCATCTATCTGGGCCGCCTGGGTCAAAACTAGGGATGCACCGAAATGAAAATTCTAGGCCGAAACCGAATATACTGAAACTGAATACCGAATGTGGCTTTTGCTGTTATTCATTCATTTAGCTTTAATTTTTCACCATTGCATTAATCAAACAATTAAATGTCCTTCATGAAAAAAAAATCTCTTGCATTTCATTAAAAAAAATCTTTTTTTTTAAATTGAAAGTAATTTTTAATCAAAAATAATAATGTTTGGTGTGTTATTTTCGGCCATTTTACTCCTTCGGCCGATACCAAACATTATGTTTTGGGCCATTTTCGGTGGCCGAATATTCGATGCATCCCTAGTCAAAACGATGCCTTTCCAGACGCCTCGGCTGGACTTCACAGCAGGCAGGTGTTGTGTGTGTGTGAAGGCCTCCAGGCCTCCCTGGAGATGATTAACCAGAGGGGGCGCCTCTCCTTTGTGCTCCAGGTGGCCAGCCGGGTCCAGAAGTACTTCATCAAGCTGACCAAGGCCGGGATCCCGGTGCCTGGAAGGACGCCAAACCTGTGCATGTACACCAAGAAGGTAACCGCGGCAACCCCGACTGGATCCACACAAATAAAAAAGTACCTTTTTTCCGTTGAGGGGACAATACCGGTCTGGATGGCGATCAAGCCGTCATCATAACCATCTCTCTCCGGGCTTCACCGAAAACATCAGTGGCTGCCAATGTCATTTGGCTGAAGTGTTTTGGTGTGTTGATTCTGCCTAAAGGCGTAGACACGCATCAACGCGGCGTGTTGGCAGCTCCACGGGCCATCCGCAGCATCAACGCCACCTAGTGTTATGGTTTTAGACAAACGTTTTAGTTTCTAAAAAACATTGACATCTTTCTTTCTCTCATCTTCGACGATTTTTACACAAACAGCAGTATACAAATAATTACTGTTCGAAAAAACAAGGCAATCTATCTCTGGCATCCATAGATGTCGACCAGTGTAGTTGTTTGTTAAATCACCCCCTTGTGTACATGTTGTGTAATGACACGTAGTGTGAGTTGAACACAAATATAGAAATGAAAATATAGTCTTTTGCATGGCAAAAGATTCAGACCGACCACACAGAAGCGTGTTCAGGCCTTGAGAGCTTTTCATAAGAACTCCCCTGCCACCAATGTAAACAATAGCAATATAGTTGGTTTCTGTGAGAGGACATTTAGCCAAATACTAGCATGGTGATTCACTGTAATGTTGTTCACAGACTAAGTACTGATGACACATTTTGATTCCAAAGGACAACTTAGCTATATGGATGGCTAGTTATAGAGAAAGATATGGAGATCGCTAGCTAGATAGATGTATAGTTTTTTGTTGTTTACGTCATTTTGTCAAAGTCTACGGCTTGAAATGCCCTTTCGACATCGGCTGTCGTCTAGTTTGTCAAAAGGTTCCTAAAAAATCAGAGGTATAATTTTGGTAATTTAGAAATAAATAATAATTAATAAATATATTTATAGTAATGTAGTTATTTAAATAGTAGAATAAAGTAGTGTTAATGCTGCTATGTCCATGATTTACAAGAACAGGCTTGTTACGTACATAACTTGGTCCTGTTAAACCTGTTAGCTTTCTTTGAAAGAGTGAAGGCTACTACTAGGCAAATATTATCTTAAAGGTGACATATTATACCCCCAGGTGTGAGTGGGATTAGCGCTTACAAGCCGTTCTGAAAATCTGCCTCTTCTGACATCACAAGTGGGCGTGTAACAGCTAATCCCACTCACACCTGGGGGTATAATATGTCACCTTCAAGAACTTCCGCAGCTAACCATGGGGATGTTATGCATACGAAGACCTCATTAGAGTGTTATGGGGTTCAGAACCAGAGCGTTGACGCCTCTACTTCCTGTCTCCCCCCCCCCCCAGGTGTCAAACAAGCGGCAGCACCACCTCAACAAGCACCTGTACCGGCCCTCCACCTTCCTGGCGTCCTACGAGCCCCCCGTCTTCATGGAGGAGGAGGACGAGCGCGCCGCCTACTACAGCAGCCTTCAGGACCCCTCAGCCGACGACTCCGTACGTTACCGCCGTCTCTCGCCCTCTCTGTCTCTCTGTCTCTCTCTCTGTGTCTCTGTCTCTGTCTGTGTCTGTCTGTCTGTCTGTGTCTGTGTCTCTCTCTTTACATTTAGGGCAGACGCTTTTATCCAAAGCGACTTACAATAAGTACATTTGTCATAAGAAGTGAAACAATATATCGCTGTCGGTACATTAAAGATGTTCATAGAACAAAGTGGAAGTACTAACAATCGCTAGGCTAACCCATTCCCTGTACAGCAGTGATGGCAGCTACTGCAGATGCTACACAATGAAGTACTATGAATAAGGGCGTACATCAAGTGCCAGGACGTACAACATTCAATGGTGGCCGGAAGGGGCTGGGATGCTGTGCAGAGTCCAGGTGAACTCTGCACAGGTGCGGTTTGTGTCTTTAGCGGAAGCTGATGAGCGACTCTGAGATCCTGACATCGGCAGGGAGCTCGTTCCACCACTGAGGAACGAGCGATTTTGGTGTTTTCATCTCTCGCCCTGTCTCTCTCTCTATTGGCCCGTTTCCACGGGAGGGTGCGGTTCGGTTGGCAAAGGTGCGGCACGGATTGCGTTTCCGCCGCCAAAAGTGGGCGTGATCCGGGCTGAGCCGTACTCGTCTCTCCGTACCGAGACGCCTGAAAGGGTACCGGCAAGTTCGAGCTACATACGGCGTCCGTTGATTGGTCGACAGAATTGCATTTCCTTGAGACAGGGGGATAATAACAAACAAAGACATTATCCACAAGGTACTTCTGGACTTGGCGAAGGCTTCGTTTATTGAAGACATTGTTGATCTTTGGTCAGTGTGCGCGTTCTTCTTGTTCCTTGGATTTATTAGCAGGCTACACTGTGTCGGGCTGCTATGAGGTCACGATGCTTACGTAGCTGCCGCGGCTATCGCCATCTGGTTTAAACCCCGCCCTACCATAAGGGTACGGTCGGTGGTGGAAACACGAGCCGTAACTGAGCTGGGCCGAACAGCACCGTCACTACTCCACCGAGCCGCACCGAACCGACCCACACCCTCCGGAGGACATGTGCCACATGGGTGTCTGTCTGTGTGTGTCTCGCTCTCGGTCTCGGTCTCGGTCTCTCGGTCTCGGTCTCTCTCTCTCTCTCTCTCTGTGTTTGTGTCTTATTGGTTTGAATGCCTGTGCCTCATTTCATTAATTCCTTCTGTGTGCTTCCTCCTCACTGTCAATCATTCTGTATCTCCATACTTGTCACTCGACTTCTCTCTCTCAGCCGCGTTCTGCACGACTGGGTTTTGAAGAAGCTCTTAATCTTTGTTTTTTCATCTTAATGTGGTGGAATGAATTTCAACCTCCATGCAGAAACTGAATCAGCTGGAAAATAAAGTTGCATCGAGCCAGAGCACAGGGACATGAGCCGATCTTAAAGCTGCTGTAGTAAACAGAAGGCACAAGAGAGCTTGATGAGAAATCCTGGCTCTTGTGATTTCTCTTTTGAGTACATCCCAGAATTGCTGTAGACAAGAGAGAGAGAGAGCACAAGAATTAGAAAATAAACCGGAAAAAATGAGTGCATTTTCAATATTGCCTCTGGTTTAAAATAAGTGCGTTAAATAAAAACTCCCTAATGCCATTCTGTGTGTTGGTATAACTGCATAGCGGACTCACTACGGTGGCTGGATGGCCAGTGTTGGGTGTTTGGGGCGGTCTCTGGGTATCCATGTTGCTTGCTGGTGTTCAACCTCTCCTAAATATGGGGCTCACTACATCCACTCTCAACGACATGGCATGTCCTGGCCTCTGTCTCAGACCCTTCATACCCCTAGGCCATCTTAGAGCAGTTCTTCAATATGTTTCTGTGGACGTTTCGGGACAGAAGTGCAGTAACAAAAAAGAAAAAAGGTTTCCATCTGCGGTACACCTGTCAGTGTAGGTGTTCTGACTCTGCAGAACAAGTGCCACCTGGCCAATCTAATTATTTATTCAAAGCTAGCCACTGGCCATGGTATAGGATACATTTTATTTTGCTTTTGGCATACCTCCCCCATAATCCAAAATTCCTAATCAGTGCTGACTGGGAGCAAAGTGTACATTTACAATTTGCCCTCTTACCTACATACCCTTATCGTTCTTCTGCAGGACGTGTGATCCCAGTTAAATCTGCATTTCCGGTCGGCCCTTGCGCGGCTCTCCAGTGTGCATTGACTTTGGACCTGCTGATGTTTAGTGTGTGTTGCTTTCATAACCTCCTCCAATCCCTGGGAACTGACCTGTCATCCGAGTGCTGCTTAGGAACGTTTCTTGTCTATTTGAATTGGTTTCAGGGCGGGGCGGGGGGGGGGGGGGGGGGGGGGGGGGTGTGAAGCAGAGTGTCCTGCCGTGTCCCTTCTGTCCGCTTTGCGGCAGAAACACCTCGGGATAAAGCCCCCTGATTGCTTTGAACACACAACACATGCACCTTCTTCCCAAATGAGGAACTAGAGGGATGGACTGTAGATCTCTCTCTCTCTCTCGCTCTCTCGCTCTCTCGCTCTCTCTCTCTCTCTCTCTCTCTCTCTCTCTCTCTCTCTCTCTCTCTCTCTCTCTCTCTCTCTCTCTCTCTCTCTCTCTCTCTCTCTCTCTCTCTGAGAGACGGCAGTAACCTTTTAAGCAGAGCTAGGTCATCGTGCCACGCTGGGACCACAAGCTGCCGGCTAATACGCCAACAGAGAACCTCCAACACAGCCAGGGGGGGGGGGGGGGGGGGGGGGGAGAGCCAAGTCTCAAAGGCGTCGTTGCCATGGGCAACGGTCATGACTTGCCTCTTGTGTCACTGATGACCCCTGGCGTTGACACTCTTAAAGGGCCACTCTCCGGCGTGTAGATGGTTCCTAATCCGGTCTAGCAAAGTCCATTTAATTTGAATAGCCCTTAATCACGGCCTCAGCGGGCCTCCCGGGCCACGTTTCCCGGCGCCTCCCTCTCCCCTCGAGACCTAATAACACTGAGAGAGAACAGGGGGCCCTCCTTCAATGGACGCTCAGCGGTGCACAATCGGGGTCAATCTACATCGGCTGCGCCGGAATATACCTGGGTGTGCCTCGATGTTTGTGGCTTGCTATTGGTCTTGTGATTTGTGTTTGCTCTTTGCAGAAGTAGGTGTGTATTCGATGCGGTAATGATTGTGATTGGGTAATTAAATCGGTCCAGATACCACTAGTTCAGAATGGGTTTAATCCGAGGGTTAACAGAGTGATCCTGGATAATCCCAGTGATTATTATAAACAGCCCATGAGAGAACAAAGGCCAATCCACCCTCTAATTTGAAGTGGTACAGTGTCACGCATATGGTCTAATCGTGTGTGTGTGTGTGTGTGTGTGTGTGTGTGTGTGTGTGTGTGTGTGTGTGTGTGTGTGTGTGTGTGTGTGTGTGTGTGTGTGTGTGTGTGTGTGTGTGTGTGTGTGTGTGTGTGTGTGTGTGTGTGTGTGTGTGTCAGGAGGAGGAGGGCGTGCCTGAGGAGCTGAGACACCTTCCTGAGTACCAGGAGCTGTTGGAGCTGAAGAGGCTGAAGAAGAGGAGGCTCAGGGAGATCCGGGACGAGGGCGGCACGATGCAACACCCGGGCTATAAGGTACCCCGTCATCGTACCCCCTCCGTACCATAGTACCCCCTCCATACCATAATACACCCCCACTACCCTCCATACCATAATAAACCCCTCACCCACCCTCCATACATCCTCCACCTCCCCTCCCCTCCCCGCCGTCACCATGGCTACGACCCCCTGTGCCGGCGTTGACCCCCGGGCCGTTGTGTTGTCAGTGTGACGCCTGCGGCGTGGAGCCCATCCAGGGGACGAGGTGGCACTGCTCCGACTGCCCCCCGGACAACGCCGTGGACCTCTGCTCCAGCTGCTCCGACTGGTGAGGCGCCGTCCCGAGGCCTCCGATGGGCTCTCTCTACCGTAGCGCCGTGTATCGTGTCTGCTCAGTGCTGTGTGTGCCGACCAGTAATGGTACGCTCCGACCAGTGATGGTACGCTCCATTGAGGCCATTCAGTGCTGTGTGTGCCGACCAGTAATGGTACGCTCCATTGAGGCCATTCAGTGCTGTGTGTGCCGACCAGTAATGGTACGCTCCATTGAGGCCATTCAGTGCTGTGTGTGCCGACCAGTAATGGTACGCTCCATGGAGGCCATTCAGTGCTGTGTGTGCCGACCAGTAATGGTACGCTCCATGGAGGCCATTCAGTGCTGTGTGTGCCGACCAGTAATGGTACGCTCCATGGAGGCCATTCAGTGCTGTGTGTGCCGACCAGTAATGGTACGCTCCATTGAGGCCATTCAGTGCTGTGTGTGCCGACCAGTAATGGTACGCTCCATTGAGGCCATTCAGTGCTGTGTGTGCCGACCAGTAATGGTACGCTCCATTGAGGCCATTCAGTGCTGTGTGTGCCGACCAGTAATGGTACGCTCCATTGAGGCCATTCAGTGCTGTGTGTGCCGACCAGTAATGGTACGCTCCATTGAGGCCATTCAGTGCTGTGTGTGCCGACCAGTAATGGTACGCTCCATTGAGGCCATTCAGTGCTGTGTGTGCCGACCAGTAATGGTACGCTCCATTGAGGCCATTCAGTGCTGTGTGTGCCGACCAGTAATGGTACGCTCCATTGAGGCCATTCAGTGCTGTGTGTGCCGACCAGTAATGGTACGCTCCATTGAGGCCATTCGGTGTCTTTTACCACGGCTCACAGTGCTGACGTGTGACGTCACGTTTCCTAGAAAAGGAAAGATTTTCTTGCGAATTGATTTGCGAGTTTGCTTTACCAACGATGTTAGTGATATATTTGAGAATAGATTGTCTTCATATAAAAAATAATAATGATAAACTTAACGTTTATGAACTTTTCCTTTTTAATACCCCAGGGGAATGCGTGAACGCCTCGACACGTTTCGATTGGTAGTGATTTTCACCTCTTGAAATCGATTTATTTTCATTTCGAAAGAAACACATTGAAGAAATGGAGAACGCCCACTCTCGTTCGGTTGTTTAAAACAGAAAATCCGGTTGCCAGGACAACGTGGTGCTTTCACTTAAGTACTCTATTGGTCACATTGTGGGTCAGCTGATCATGACCTATATTTGTGCCCCCATCAAATGGGTCGCACCATTTGCCTGTGAGGACCCAGTAGGGTAGAAACGCTGCTGGTCATTTTTTATTAATAAATGATTATGGGAGCTTAAGCAGTGCTGCGGATTACATTTCTTTCACTCAATATTCCTCCATTTGTCCTGCTCCTGGCGAGGAGGTGGGACGTGCACACAGCTACTCTTTTGAACATTGAGGCTCCACAAACACACACCTGACCGGCGTCTCTCGTTGTCATCGCCGGCACTGAGCGACTTAGTCCCTCACTGTTGCCCCCCCATGTGTGTGTTTGAGTGAACCTTGATGGGCTGATCTTTCTGTGTCGGCGGCGGCGATGAAACGCGTTCACCGCGGTCAAAGGGGACGTAATCTCACGCATCGACCCCCAAGGCAAAGGCTGCCGCTTTATTCCCGTGGTACGGCCTTTAAAGAGCTCAGCCGGTCAGGGTTAGAGTTAGTGTCAGGGTTAGGGTTAGTCTCAGGGTTAGTGTTAGTCTCAGGGTTAGGGTCAGGGTTAGTGTTAGTCTCAGGGTTAGTGTCAGGGTTAGTGTTAGTCTCAGGGTTAGTGTTAGTCTCAGAGTTAGTGTTAGTCTCAGGGTTAGGGTTAGTCTCAGGGTTAGTGTCAGGGTTAGTGTTAGTCTCAGGGTTAGTGTTAGTCTCAGGGTTAGTGTTGGTCTCAGGGTTAGGGTTAGTCTCAGGGTTAGTGTTAGTCTCAGGGTTGGTGTTAGTGTCAGGGTTAGGGTTAGTGTCAGGGTTAGGGTTAGTCTCAGGGTTAGGGTTAGTCTCAGGGTTAGTCTCAGGGTTAGTCTCAGGGTTAGTGTTAGTCTCAGGGTTAGTGTTAGTCTCAGGGTTAGTGTTAGTGTCAGGGTTAGGGTTAGTCTCAGGGTTAGTCTCAGGGTCAGGGTTAGTCTCAGGGTTAGTCTCAGGGTTAGTCTCAGGGTTAGTCTCGGGGTTAGTGTTAGTCTCAGGGTTAGTGTTAGTCTCGGGGTTAGTGTTAGTCTCAGGGTTAGTGTCAGGGTTAGTGTTAGTCTCAGGGTTAGTCTCGGGGTTAGTGTTAGTCTCGGGGTTAGTGTTAGTCTCGGGGTTAGTGTTAGTCTCGGGGTTAGGGTTAGTCTCGGGGTTAGGGTTAGTCTCAGGGTTAGTCTCAGGGTTAGTGTTAGTCTCGGGGTTCGTGTTAGTCTCAGGGTTAGTCTCAGGGTTAGGGTTAGTGTCAGGGTTAGTCTCAGGGTTAGTGTTAGTCTCGGGGTTAGTGTTAGTCTCGGGGTTAGTCTCAGGGTTAGTGTTAGTCTCGGGGTTCGTGTTAGTCTCAGGGTTAGTCTCGGGGTTAGGGTTAGTGTCAGGGTTAGGGTTTGTCTCAGGGTTAGTCTCAGTCTCAGGGTTAGTGTTAGTCTCAGGGTTAGTGTGAGTCTCGGGGTTAGTGTTAGTCTCGGGGTTCGTCTCAGGGTTAGTCTCGGGGTTAGGGTTAGTGTCTGGGTTAGGGTACCAGCGGTGTAAAGACGTGTGGCTCCGCCCCCTCTCCCGGCAGCCTGTTCAAGACGGAGACCCACTCGGCGGATCACCACCTGGAGCCCGTCAGCCAGCCCGAGTCCTTCCTCGACCGCGACTACCGCCTCCCGCACGCCGCCGGCTACAACTACCTGGACCCCAACTACTACCCTGCCAACAGATGACAGGGCCCCGGCTCCCCCCCCCCCCATCTCGCTCGCTAACCCCCCCCTCCCCCCCCCCCCCCCCCCCCCACACACACACAAGGCCGCTCGCTCCCCCGGCTCCGCCCCCCCCTGACCACCGCTTCACCTGGCGGTCGGCCAAGGGGTGTTGGGGGGGGCTTCCAGGGCTGACCGGAGTGCTGCTGATGGGGGGGGGGGGGGCCACCCCATGACGGCGGCCACCCCATGTCACGTTATTTTGACGGAAAAATGAACCCGGACAACGGACGGCACGGCAACATTCCCCCCTTCCCCCCCCCTCCCCCGACCCCAGTGTGCCCTCGAGCTCTTCTTCCCCCCCCCCCCCCCCTCCGTCTGCATCTCTCTGGCGTTGCCGGGGGCGACCGCCGTCGCAGCGGGACCTAATTGATCAACCCCCGAATAACAATCGGGTCTGTCTGTTGAGCGGGTGAATGTGTGTGTGTGGTGCGTGAGCGCGGCGCGTGCTGTTGTTTATTTACAGGCGGGGGGGGGGATTGGGTATATCTGAGTATTTATGAGCCTGGTTCCTCCGATGAGAACCGGGTCGGACTGTTATTATGGAAACGCGTCGCCGTGGAGACCGCTGGGCGCTCGACGGACCCGCCTGGAATCACGGTGGCCATGTGACCTTCTACATATGAACCCCCCCCCCCCCCCGGTCTGTAGATATGAAAGGACCACGTGCCACGTGGGGGCAGGGGGGGCAGTTAAGCGTTAGCATAGCGGCGAGCTAGCCCGCCGGTCACTCTTGGAGACTCTTCACTCCC
>NC_044055.1:1778504-1793504 GCF_902167405.1 Gadus morhua
TTGTCCGAGGTTCCGGCCCGCCACGACTCAAAGCCGGGGGTCATTGTGCAAGACTCAGAATTCCTCTCTCTCCCTAAAGCCTGAAGCGCTCCGGCCGCATCGACACAGATGAAGATATTGTCTCGGAGTTCTTCCAAAATAGAATTGAGTCGTACACGGAGTGTGCGCTGAAAACAAAGCGCCCTTGTGATTGAATCGCACTCCCCTGGCTCTACTACTCCGTCCAACAACGTGAAGGGAGATCGGCCGACCGTAGGGTCAAGCCAAGTCTTCTATCACTGCCAAACGACGCTAATCGTCTAGAATTCATTCAGGTGATTCGGCTCACACAGGACAGTACTAGACCACACAGAACAAGGGAGACAACAAGTCTGGCTAGACACACACAAAAGACGTCCCATTAAAACACACGCGTTGTTTCCAGTGTGGGAACACAATCAATAAAAGCAGCTTGGACAACGTGCTGGAGGACACGGCTCTGTAAGCACAGCAGACGAGGAGGGTCGCTGGGCCCTCACAGCCTGGGGATGGGGGCTCTTTGAGGACCGGGTCACCCACCTCGGGCACCGGCTCGCCGCGCTCCAGGACGTCCTGTAGGTGGCGCCCCCGGTCGCCGTGGCTCTGCAGCTCGCGGACCAGCAGCTCCGCCGGGCTGACCCGGGCCAGGCCCAGGCGGTCTGCCGTGACCCCGCTCTGCTGGAGAGCCTGGGCTGAGCCTGAGAGGGAAGACCCACGCACGCACGCACGCACACGCACGCAATCACACGCACACAAACACACACGTACACACACACACACACACACACACACACACACACACACATATGTTACTTAACGTCAGGTTGTTTGTCACCCATAGGTTTCTCAAGGCACATTTTACTTTGAAGACAGAAACGAGTATCATTGCCAGTTATATATTTTCGGTTATTTATTGAGAATATCACACGTTCGCGGGAAAAGCCACGTTCAGGCAGGAAAGCGAGATCACGCTGCCGGTGCTTAGAGAACTCCTCGTCAATCAACACTTTTTTTCCATGCCCCGTGTATTACAGAGGGCATGCCAATGCACATGCGCCCGCGAGAATGTGCATAAATCGTTCAATCGTTGTCGTCACTTCCGTCCTAGAGGCAACCGGTCCTTCCCTCACCAGTGGCTGATTCTTCCCGTGAACAAACCCGCTACCGCTGTATTCATCCGCATCGTCCAGGGGGAACATCCCCCCGTGGATTTATGTTTAGATTTAGCCTGAGCTCAACTTTCAGTTCTCTTTCAGTTGTAGTTCGTTTTGAACCTTGTTGGTTCTTTATGCTTTATTTTTGCCGGGTTTCTTTTTGGCAATGAAAATCATTTTGGTCTCTCTCTCTCTCTCTCTCTCTCTCTCTCTCTCTCTCTCTCTCTCTCTCTCTCTCTCTCTCTCTCTCTCTCTCTCTCTCTCTCTCTCTCTCTCTCTCGCTCTCTCTCTCTCTCTCTCTCTCTCTCTCTCGTCAGACCACTCTAGAAGCCACCTGTCGATCACTGCAGATCTGCTTCCATCATATTTAAGTCCAGCAGAGAGGATGAGAGCAGAATACGAGTCAATCATGTATTGACCAATCCATAATGATGAATAATTAATGCATAGCACTTTGCATAAGACCAGGATTTGGGAATCGAATACAGATGAGGGACCAACCTCTTTTTACAATCTAAATTTTACATTTTACAACTGTTTTTTTTACAACACACACACACACACACACACACACACACACACACACACACACACACACACACACACACACACACACACACACACACACACACACACACACAACACACACACACAACACACAACACACACCCGTACCATATTTGCATGCAGGTGTTGGAACATGCACTGGTTAACCCTTGCTTGGTGCCCCTTATGAACTCTGAGCCGGCGTTTAGATCCAGAGCTCCGAACAAACTCCTAGTTCCTTAAGGGCTGATTATGGTCCCACGTTCCCGCAACGCAGCGACCCCACAGACGCTTCGACGCAGTCGGGAACCTTCATGGTTCTGTGTCGGGGTTTAGTGAGCGGACCAATCACAGCCCTCGCTGCTGCGTCGCCTCGACGGAAGGTTACGATTATTGGGAGGCGCACGTCCGGCCCTTGCGGAGAGGGAAGGAGGGTCCGCAAGGAGAGTCCGCAAGGACGTAAGGTGTCCCCTTGAACGTGGAACCATAATCAGCGCTTAAGGATTCCTCTTTCATTGCCGTTTGAATTGACGATGAGGCCTTGAGCGAAGCCTTCGTCGGAGGTGCTTCATCATCATCATCATCACCCAGAGAAGGGCAGCAATAAGACAGGACACCCCCCCTCACCCCCCCATACATCCATATTCCCCTCGACTCCACGTGACATTAAGGCAACATGAGAGAGGAGAGAGAGAGAGAGTGTTGGAGCCATAACGGAAGTATGGCATAATGAAATGGAAACAATAATAATTTATATATCTATGGTTAATTTGAGTTTGTATTCTGTCTGGCTCCCCCAGTAGGTCAGTTATATTGTCGCAGTCATTCAGCTAATTAAAGGGATTTAATTCACCTGCGGGACTGTAACAGAAACGAGAGTTAGACGGGGAAGCGGGACAGTTTTTTGACCGCAAACAATCGCAAACAATATTCGCAAATGTTGGCAAATAAGTATAGTTAGCAAGAAGAATCATTTTGTTTGAAGCTTTATCTAATAAAGCATTTTTGATTGAACTTCGGATCGGATTGCCTACTTTGTACTTTGGATTGCGCGTCGTCTACCCCGCGCCTATAGTGGCCTTTTGATCTTGGCAAAAGGCCATTACATTAAGTAAAAAAACTCCGCCAGGACGAAGAGGATAAACACCGTATCGGAATGAAAACCACACCGGAGCCGACGTCTCGGACCGGCCATGAACACACCGGAGCGGACGTCTTGGAACGGCCGTGAGTAGGCCTACATGGATAAGTTCATGAATGAACCCGTACACAAGGCTGACAACGTGATGTCGGGATGTATAAAGAAGATGATGACGGTTGTTTAAAATGGAAAGTTGATTTGAATACCGGCGATTTGTGGATGCAAGCAGTGTAATAGGATACGGTGTTGCTGTATAAATGTCATTAAAGGAACAGCGCACACTTCGTCCGTGACACACGCCATAAAAAGAAATAAAACAACAACTTCATAATAAAGTGTGAATATGTCGGACATAGGCCTACTTCAGACTGCTGCTGACGCAGAAGCATTGTTAAAATCCCTCAAAGCCAACGCAGAGGGAAACTGGGATCATGCACAAGAAAGATGAATGAAATAAAAGCGTTGCTCATTGATGATGGAAATGTCGAGGAAGGTGTGGAAACATTTATTCAAGCTGTTAATGATTTTAAAAATGTTCATCATTCTGTGCAAAAGCTCCTATCAAAGGAGGAGAGAGGAGAGGATCATGTGGACTGGTAAGAGCCACGAATAACAAATTTCAAATACTTTGAGAAAGAGGTCAAAGTGTGGAAAGGCGAACAAATGGCTCAATCAAGGATTAATCCCCTTGACATTATTTCCAATGTGTCTCTACAATCAAAAGGATCAAGGGCTCAATCCTCAGTGTCATCTTCATTTAAAAAAGCAGCTGCTGAGAATGCGGCTCTGCTGACCCGAGCGGCAGCATTAAAGGAAAAACACGCTCTAAAACTTGAACTCAAGAAGCTGAACTGAAAGCAAGATTGGAACGACTGGAGCTGGACACAGAAATTGCAGCATCGGCTGCTAAAATAAAAGTTCTGCAAATGGATATGGATGAGGAAACTCAACAGGATGCAATGAACGATTATTTTAAAGCCAGCAAATTGAAGACCATTGACTCTATGGATCCTGAAGTCTCACCAGTGAGACTGGGTGCAGTACCCAAAACACCTCTCCAGCACACTGTTGAAACCTTTGGCTTTAGTCAGGATGTACAGAGCCAACGTAGCCCTCAGGCTCCAATAAAACAATCTAAGCCTTCAAGAATATGCATCACGGATGAATTAAGCCACAGTCATGAAACTCATGATAACCTCAGCACGGTGATAAAAGGTCAAGGAAATCTTGCTGAACTCATTATCACGCAGCAAAAGCTAGCCTTGCTACCGGCTAGGGAGATCACAGCATTTGATGGTGACCCGCTAAATTAGGGGGAGGGCATTTGAACACGTCATTGAAGATAAAACTAGTAGCAGTCAAGACAGGCTCTACTTTCTGGAACAGTACACATCAGGCCAGCCAAGGAGCCTTGTGCGCAGCTGTCTCCACATGGACGCGCGTAATGGATATGTCGAAGCCAAGCGGCTACTAGAGGAGCACTTTGGGGATGAAATTAAAAGAACCAACGCCTATATGGAGAAGGCGTTAAATTGGACAGCAGTCAGAGCTGATGATGGAAAAGGGCTCCATGCCTATGCGCTGTACCTAAGAGGATGCTGAAATGCAATGAGAAACTTAGAGTATATGGAAGAGCTCGATATGCCATCAAATTTAAGGTTTATAATTTCCAAACTTCCCTACAAGCTGCGTGAAAGATGGCAAACAGCAGCCTATGACACTTTACAGAGAACGAAGGGCAGAGCTAGATTCCATAACCTGGCGGAATTCATGGAAAGGCAAGCAAAAATACTTCTGGATCCACTGTTTGGGGATATACAAGACCACAACCCCCCTATCAGGAGGATAGTTACAAGGAACCAAGCAGTTGTTCCCAAGTCACCCAAAAACAGAGGCAGCAGCTTTGCGACCATAGTGGAACCATCCATTGAAGAAGAAAGCATCGTACCTTAAAATACACCAAGTTGGACCTTTAAGCAACAGCCTCAATGTATCAATCCTGCTTCTTCATGCAATTTCTGCAAAGCCAAACATGCACTCATTGATTGCCCAAAGTTTAAAGCCCATCCACACAAAGAAGAGGTAGACTTTCTGAAAATAAATGGCTATTGTTTTGGATGTCTGCTAAGAGGTCATATGAGCAAGAACTGCAGGAGACGGCTGACATGTGACTCATGTGACAAGTGTCAAAGGCCTCACCCAACCATACTGCATATAGAGAACATTGAAAACACAAACCTGGAACATCAGCCAACGTCCAGCCCAGCTGAAAGAAGAACAACTGTCAACAGTGCCCTTGTATCAGCAGGTGAATCAACTGGGGCCGGTAAGAACCTTCCGCTTGCCATTGTTCCCGTCAAAATCAAGGTTGACAAGGGAAATAGGTTCATCTCAACCTACGCTTTCCTTGACCCTGGCAGCTCAGCGTCATTCTGCATCGAGAATTTAATGAGGAAGTTGAGTCCAAAGGCTCGCAAAACAACAATTCTCCTAAGAACCATGGGTCAGGAAAGGCCTGTTAGGACTTACGAGATATCAGGGTTGGAGATAAGTCACTTGGATGGTAGCACATACCTTGATCTACCAAAGGTGTACACGCAGGACAAGATTCCTGTCTCCAAAGAAAATATACCCACCAAAAAGGATCTTGAAAGATGGCCTTATCTGAGCCGGATACAGCTGGACGAAATCGATGCGGATATCGAACTGCTGATTGGGATCGATGTTCCTAAGGCAATGGAACCCTGGGAAATAATAAATAGCGAAGGCAATGGCCCATATGCAGTCAAGACACTGTTTGGATGGGTGGTAAATGGTCCACTCTCTTCTTGCTCTGCTGTCGAACTTGGACCCAACGTGGTGTTAGCCAATCGAATATCGGTCTCAAATCTCAAGGACCTTCTCCTTGCGCAGTATAACCACGACTTCTGCGAAAAGGAGTATGACGAAAAGGAAGAAACATCGGATGAGGATAAAAGGTTCATGACGATGGCACGTGATTCCTTTGTTCTCAAAAATGGACACTACAGCTGCCTTTACCTTTTCGCAACAAAGACACAGTTATGCCAGACAACTATGCAGTGGCTCAACAACGCACTCTAAATCTCCTCAGGAAGTTTAAGAGGGATGCAGGATATGCCATGGAGTATAAAAGGTTCATGACTGAAGTGCTGGAAAAGGGATACGCAGAACAGGTGCCAATGGAACAGCTTCATCGTAAGGATGGACAGGTATGGCACATACCTCACCATGGTGTTTACCATCAACAGAAGGGTAATCTTCTGAGTTGTGTTCGATTGTGCTGCATCTTTTAAAGACACCTCTCTAAACCAGGAACTCCTCCAAGGACCCAATTTAACGAACACCCTCATAGGAGTCCTCCTCCGGTTCCGCCAAGAACAGATTGCCTTCATGGCAGACATTGAATCAATGTTCTACCGAGTGCAAGTCCAAGAACATCACAGGGACTTCCTCAGATTTCTATGGTGGCCAGGAGGAGACACCAGCAAACCCTTGGAGACCTACAGGATGAATGTCCACCTATTTGGTGCAGTGTCTTCTCCTAGCATCGCTAATTTCTTGCTTTAAGGCAAACTGCAGAAGACAATTGCCACAGGTACGACAGAGAAGTAACACAGACAATCAGGAACAAATTCAATGTCGACGACTGCCTCACATCTACAGCCACAGTGGAAGAAGCTATCAAGCTTATCAGTGACCTCAGAGAGGCATGTGCCCAAGGGGGCTTCTCATTGACCAAATGGGTCAGTAATAGCCGTGAAGTGCTGGCGAGTATTCCAGAACATCACAGAGCCAAGCAATTGAAGGAACTAGACTTAGACAATGAGAAGTTGCCGAAAAGTGACTCTTTCGCCATCAAGGTTGCCATCAAGGATAGAGCCCTTACCAGAAGAGGCATCCATTCTATGGTTAGCTCAATCTATGATCCATTGGGATTCCTTTCTCCATTCACCCTGAAAGCAAAACAAATACTCCAAGGACTCTGCAAATTAAAGTCAGGATGGGACCAAATTATCCCAGAAGACTTTTCCAACCAATGGCAGAGATGGATCACAGGACTGGAGCAGCGCAGCAGATTTACAGTGGATAGGTGCATGAAACCTGAGAATTTTGGACCTATAAGGACTGCAGAGCTCCATCACTTCAGTGATGCAAGTGAAATAGGTTACCGCACTGTCAGTTATCACAGGCTCACTAACACAGCAGGAAGGGTCTGCGTTGCATTTGTTCTGGGAAAATCAAGAGTGACTCCTCTCAAACAGATCACGATACCCAGGCTGGAGCTTACTGCAGCAGCACTTGCCATGAAAGTGGATCGGATGCTGAAGAGGGAACTACAACTGGAACTCAAGGACTCTGTTTTCTGGACGGATAGCACATCGGTATTGGGATATATCCACAACAAAACAAGAAGATACCATACCTTCGTTGCCAACAGAGTTTCATTGATCTGCGAACTATCTCAAGACAAACAATGGAGATATGTTAACTCTAAGGATAACCCAGCCGACGACGCTTCACGTGGGCTAAACATAGAGCCATTCTTGAAGTCGGTAAGAAGGCTGAAGGGTGCTCAGTTTCTAGAGATGGAGGAAACAGACTGGCCTGAAATTCCAGAGAGACTAGGACAAATCCCTCTAGATGATCCCGAGATCAAAAAGGAGGTCTTTGCAAACATCGTTAGTGTGGACACTAATCCAACCAGCATGTTGATTTGAGTATCTCCCTATCATGCAGCAGCGAAGCAAATGGCACAATCCTAAGCAGAACCTTCACCCTGATGATCTGGTCATCATAGTCAACGACACAGCACCAAGGAGCTCTTGGCTCATGGGCCGTGTGGTGAAGGCACTTCCTGGGCCAGGAGGGCTCGTTCGGAGTGACTTGGTGAAAACCAAGAGTAGCATCCTGCAGCGACCCATTCACAAGCTCTGCCTGCTCCTGGAGGCAGGTGACTGAGTGTGATGGAGTCGTGATTGTGAACAGAAACACACACCTGCACACATACCCCCTGAACCTTGAGTTTCTCATTTCCCATACATGCACGCACACATTTCATTGACTTTTGAACCCCTCATTGCCCATGAATTCATGCATGGATTTCCAAGGATTACTTTTCCCCAAAGGATTACCTTTTTGTTCCATGGATTGCTTTTTTCTTCCCAAGGATTGGATTATAATGAACTATGGATTACGAGAAATTATGATCTATGGACTCTGATGGGCTATGAAGTGTATGCAGTGTTTGTCTATTTATGAAATTGTTTACCTTGGCTCCTTATTTAATTGATTAATTGTCTTGCTACCGCGTCAACAATTAGGGGCCGGTATGTTGGAGCCATAACGGAAGTATGGCATAATGAAATGGAAGCAATAATAATTTATATATCTATGGTTAATTTGAGTTTGTATTCTGTCTGGCTCCCCCAGTAGGTCAGTTATATTGTCGCAGTCATTCAGCTAATTAAAGGGATTTAATTCACCTGCGGGACTATAACAGAAACGAGAGTTAGACGGGGAAGCGGGACAGTTTTCTGACCGCATACAATCGCAAACAATATTCGCAAATGTTGGCAAATAAGTATAGTTAGCAAGAATAATCATTTTGTTTGAAGCTTTATCTAATAAAGCATTTTTGATTGAACTTCGGATCGGATTGCCTACTTTGTTCTTTGGATTGCGCGTCGTCTACCCCGCTCCTATAGTGGCCTTTTAATCTTGGCAAAAGGCCACTACAGAGAGAGAGAGAGAGAGAGAGAGAGAGGCTGCCTTGGATTTAATTCAATAAAAAATATTTTAGGAAGGCTGAAGCCATCCACTGAAGATCCACTGCGTTAACACTAAATAGAACATGAGTTGAATTGGCTGCAGTTCTGTCTGTCTGCCTGTCCTCTCTCTCTCTCTCTCTCTCTCTCTCTCTCTCTCTCTCTCTCTCTCTCTCTCTCTCTCTCTCTCTCTCTTGTCGTATGCATTAGTATTCTGCCAGCCTAGCTTTTGGGAATCTGGAAAGAGAACCAAAAACTATAAGCCTGGCAGCCACTCTGGCTCCCATAATGAGCAGAGCTGTATCACACCAGCAGGTAGCTAACCCTATAACCCGATGGGGTTGTTGTAGGCTGGGGCCCAGATCAGATTTTTCCTCCTTGCTGTTAATTCTGATAATGGTTTGATTCAAATTGAAATCAGATTACAGTTTTTCTCAGTCGCTTTGGTACATTTCTCAGATCAGAATTGAAATTCTCAAAACTACCTTCACATCATTGTGTCGTTTGTGCACATCAAAAAAGTAGTTTCTCATTTCTTTGAACAAGTTGCAAATGCTTTGGTACATTCATGCAAATGATTATGTACAATTCTCTGCTCTTTCCTACATTATCAATTGCTTGTGTCATGTTGATCAAAATGTATTGTAATGGGTCTCTATTGAATAGTCTCACCCCCACAACATTTAGGCATTAGTTCATTGCAAAAGTCTTTGCATGCAAAATGGTTGAACAAGTTGTCATAATATGCCAAGCATATTTCTATACATTTCCATTAGACTTTTTTTCCAAATCCGTCCTGAATTGTTAATTTGCTACCAGGTGAATCTTGACTTTCTTTAAAGAAGGGAAATGTGTGAAGTGTAAGATCAACCAATGATCAACCAGTTTACTGGAATAAACTCAAAGGTGCATCTCCTGAACCATGAACTGGCAATACAGTTTTTCACTCACTCACTCACTCACTCACTCACTCACTCACTCACTCACTCACTCACTCACTCACTCACTCACTCACTCACTCACTGAGTGAGTGAGTGTGTCAGTGTGTAAGTGAGTGAGAGAGTGAGTGTGTAAGTAAATGAGTGCCTGACTGATTCAATGAGTGCCAGTCTGACTGACTCAATGATTGACTGCCTGTCTGTCTGACAGAGTCACTGGCTGTTTGACTGACTGAATGAATGTCCGTCTGTCTAAGTGACTGGCTGACTGAGTGAGTGAGTCTGGCTCCCTCATCAAAGGTTTCTCCCAGAAAGAGGGTGGAGAGTGGTGTGAGTGGTATGTCGGTGTTCCTGGAGTGTTTCATCACAGCTGTGGGAGCTGTGCTTCGAGCCGGACCGCCTAGTGTACGGAGAGATGAACTCTACATAACTTGAGCTTGTTGTTGTTGTGGGAATCAAATCAATAAGGCACCGGAAAACAGAGAATCACATATCTCAAGCGCAACCAATGTTTTTCACAGCTCCCAAACTAATGTGTGGGAATAGACACCAATCCCACACATTACTCTGTGTGTGTGTGTGTGTGTGTGTGTGTGTGTGTGTGTGTGTGTGTGTGTGTGTGTGTGTGTGTGTGTGTGTGTGTGTGTGTGTGTGTGCCTCAAGTGAGAGATAAACTGCTGGGACGCTCTCTTGATTCCCACACAGATTCAGCCTGCAAGTGTGAATCCTTCTATCACTACCTCGTCCCTGCCTACAGCCAGAGAGACAGATGGGATGGTGAGAAGGAGAAGAGGAAAAGATGCCAAGAAATGAGAGAGAGAGAGAGAGAGAGAGAGAGAGAGAGAGAGAGAGAGAGAAAGAGAGAGAGAGAGAGAGAGAGAGAGAGAGAGAGAGAGAAGCGGTGTTGTTGCGTTGTATTTCTTTTCTTTTGAACATGTAAATTGCCTTTCGCCTGTTAACTTGTTTCTCTGATCGCTCTTCTTTCGTGTTCTACCGCCTTGTTTGGACGACTGTCTCCAACTTCTCCGCGAACCGGGAAGTGAAAGCATTGTGAGACGGGGACACAGAGTGAGGAATGAGGGATGCAGTGCCAGAGACGAAGACAGCGGGTTGCCAGAACCAACTGGGAGGGTGGTGTAGGCTACGTCCAGTCGAGCTGGACCAGAGGCAGGTTGGCGTCTAGACCGAATCCCTTGCAGAAGCTGTCACACACGTCACCGCTCAAGAACCAATGAAAAGCGAGGAGGCGTCCAACACAAAGAACATGCATTTCTATTATTAAACATGATCGACGGAGGGGTCCCCAAAGCGATGTAAACCGATGCATCACGGCCCCCACAGCTCCACCCATCGATCGTAGAAACCTGTATGTTCACGCACGTATCTAGCAGGGCTCTGACGCACATGGCCGCTGCATGTATAGCAGGGGCGCTGAACGGGGCTGACGTCTAATGTGCGACGTCTAATCGTCTGATCTCAGTACTGACACACGCTCACAGATGGTGTTGACTTTCGGGCACAGTCATCGTCGGGCTTGATCGGCCGCTGGAGACAATGTGGCCCGGTTTTCAGAGCACACTCTGCCATCATTTGTGTGGGCGGACGCAATACGGGATGAATGTCGATCGTTCCACCACTTTTTTGGATGGTGCAAAGTGAGAAAACGACAGCAGCCAGCTGTGGGCTATGAACGCCTGAAACGAGGGCAGCAGGAACGGGATGATATCGTGTCGGTAGACGTGATACGTGGATACTGGCTTCGTTCGATTAGGAATGGGAAATAAAATGACAGATTGAACAGTTTGGTTTTGGATTGCTTCAAACTTGCAAATGGGCATAATGAGCCAACATGGTGAAAATGAGTTAATTTGTTTTATATGTTAAGCAGCAATCTAAGCATTTCAGGAAACAGGCTCTGTTTTGTGCACTCTTGACCATTTCCAGTCACACTGATCCAAATGCTAGAGAGGGTCTGACATACACAGTTCATTGAACTTTTATGAGTCATCATGCCTAATAACTAGACCATTAGGCCAGGGTCCAAAGCAGTCTGCTGATCTTCCAAAGAGCACCACACCGTTTTATTCAGCCTTTATCTGACAGGGAGAGTCCCACTTAGATTAAGAATCCATTTTTCATAGTAAACCTGGCCAAGACATGCATCATCATGAATACGAAACAAACAAGTACAGAGAGTAGACACAATGGAGAGTAAATGAAACAGAACTAAGAAAAAACTATAATAGGGAACTCATTTAAAAAAGAGACATTTCTAGGAGTAAAGGGAGTTTAGCGATCTCAGAGCTGCACATCTCCCAACCCAGGGATTCCTTCTACCTCTACAGATGAGTCATTCAGGTCAGTCCTGGCTTCCAGAATATTCCAGTGAATCAGCTTCTGTCTGTGTGTGTGTGTGTGTGTGTGTGTGTGTGTGTGTGTGTGTGTGTGTGTGTGTGTGTGTGTGTGTGTGTGTGTGTGTGTGTGTGTTGCTAATGATGTTCCAAACAACCTCCTCATGAGACGCGGGATTCATCCCTGTTTTATTGTTGACACATAATTAGTGTTAATGTTGTTTTTTTCTGCACAAAAGAACAAAGTAATGCTATGCTCTGAAGGTGTCCTTGATTCTGTGTCAGCACCAACCACCAGTCTCTGTGAATTCAGCTCTCTTTCAAAAGAAGTGACTTAAGTTATGCACCGCATATTTCCACAGCACAAACAATTTCAATTCATGCCAAGTTCAAACACACATCGAGTATCACAGTGTCTCATGAAAAACAACACAGCGCGAAATTCACCTTCCCTCGCCCACTCTCGCCCTCTCACTCACACACACACACACACACACACACACACACACACACACACACACACACACACACACACACACACACACACACACACACACACACACACACACACACACACACACACGTCGCAAGAAGTCAACTGCTTTGTAAGACTCCTCTTTTATAACTGTATTGTGCCCTTTGTGTAAACAGACTTTTTGAATCTTGGTACGATGTAGATTCAAGACAGGTTGTTTAATTGATTTCTGTGAACAGGGTCATATATTACCCGGAATAATCACAGGTGATTTAAATTCAATCAATCACATCATCACTTCCAGCTAAGTCGTCTCCAGTGTGCAGGACAATCATAGGACAAAGGAAAATCTGTCCTGGTTACTACGTCGTGTTCACTATATAGGGGTAGGCACTTAGGGCACAAGTGAGCCAATTCAAACATGATCGTAGAAGCCGGTATGAATGACCTGTTTGAGAGCGTCTGTGAGTGTGTGTGGCGGTGGATGTGCATACCTATCATGAAGATGACTTTTGGTTTCCTGACGTCTGTGCAGTCGGAACCTATCAGAGAGGAGAAGAGATGAGCGATATGCACGCACACATACACACACACACACACACACACACACACAGACAAGCACATGCACATACACACATGCGTGCACACACAAAAGCACATGAGTGCAAACACAAAGACAAACCAACACACATACACACAAACGCATACACACACACACACACACACACACACACACACACACACACACACACACACACACACACACACACACACACACACACACACACACACACAAGATAAGTATATGTTGCTAGATAGATGTATTGTTAGTGTTTTGTTTCTTACAACGCTGTTAATAATACAATATATTTTAAATCAATAATTATGATTCTTTGTGTCTCTTCCCTGTAGCCCCCCTGTCAAGGTTGTTGACATCGAAACATGGTCGTGGAGTATTGTCGAGTCTGGAAATTCCTCCCATTTCGATTGCTTTGATTGTTTTCAGCTGTGGTGATAAAAGTGTGTACTGAACGCTAATGTCATTCGCTGGTGGCGTGAACGTTGGTGGTGTCAGCACAGCAACCAGTAACATAACATTTGGTTCTGGGCCAGAGAACACATACAAAACATAACCACACATTCTGCGTTAGCCAATCAATGCTGCTGGGACCAATTCCAATAATTGGCCTTCATAACACACTCACACCTGTTGGTGAGTGTGTTAAGAGGTTGTTGAGAGGGTCCCTCCCCACAGCCAATGCCCAAAATGCACTTAGGATAAACGCTTGCAAAAAATTGTACAACAACAAATTCCATTATTTATATATTTCTTACAGTGTCTCATGAGCTAGACGCAACATGATACCTGATGGAAACTTTCCAGAGAGGGAAGTGTTGGCTGAACATATGGGATTGGTGCATGTGTGTGTACATTTGGTTTGCCAAGTGTGCACGTTACACACACACACACACACACACACACACACACACACGCACACGCACGCCGCAGACACACATCAACGGTAATCTCCAACACTCACTCTCTGCTGTTGCCTCACTGTAACCAATCTCCTCCACCTCCTCTCCCTCCTCTTCCTCCTCCTCTCCCTCCTCATCCTCCTGCCCACAGAGAGAAAGGAGAGAACGTCAAGGCTGAGGAAACGAGATAAGAGGCCACCACACAGAACCAGTGTGTGCAACGGCGTCTTGTACGAGGGCGAGTGAAACAGGAGGTGGCTGGTTCTCGGAGCGAGGGACAGTGTTTGTCGACATCCCACCTGTAAAGCCTTCCCGCGGTAAACAAGGAGGCTTATGAAGGAAGGCTTTAGCACGGCGAGCCTCCTCTCCCCGCGCTCCCACCTGCTGTCAGGTGGGAGCGC
The DNA here is from genome assembly GCF_902167405.1 of Gadus morhua. Classification (NCBI taxonomy): domain Eukaryota; kingdom Metazoa; phylum Chordata; class Actinopteri; order Gadiformes; family Gadidae; genus Gadus; species Gadus morhua. Next base: position 1,792,794 of record NC_044055.1, read on the forward strand.
GGGGTCGGAGAATCACAGAGCGGGGGAACCAAACATACCAGAGTGGAGACTTTAATATCCTGCGTCGATAGCTGGCAGGGAGGGAAGCCGTTCAGTGATCCCCCTCATTTGATCTGTTAGCTCTACTGGTTTTGTTTGGACCATTAGTCGATTGTTGTATATTTCTGGAGGGCGTGAGCTGTGGTTGTTACAGAGTGGATTATATATTTCCCAAACAATGTATTAAACTATATTTCACTGTGGAGCAATATTTCACTGTATTAATGTTAATTAATGATGCCTGGTTAAACTCTACAGATGTTAATTTGCTCCGGGCAGTCTCTGCCGCGTTGTATTTTATTTTTTGCGCTGTCCCTGTTTGAATAAACAAATAAATGATAAAGCAGAAGATAATTGTGGAAGCCTACAGAGACCTTTAAGGACCTTTAATGCAGTCCAGTCCAACATTACAGAAGGTTTTAAGTGGTGGCTTGTTATGTGTGTGGTTGAAACTTGCCCTGCTCAATAATGCAGCGTTCGACCTCGCGTCCCGCACAGTGTCTTAACACGAAGCACTTCTCGTTGTTTTAACACTTACACAGCGAGGGAGAGGGAAAGAGAGGGGGAGGGAGAGAGTGGGAGAGAAAGAGAGAGAGAGAGCGAGAGGTGAGGGAGGGTGAGGGAGAGAGACAGAGAGAACGAGAACATTTTTATCGGCTTAATGTCCAACGT
>NC_044055.1:1798504-1813504 GCF_902167405.1 Gadus morhua
AGGTCACAGCCTTTTCATGAGCAGGGGAAACACGATATGATTGAAGTGTTAAGCCACCGCGTTAAGGGATGGTAGCACAGATTAGGGTTGGATGCATATTTTATCATCTTATTAAATGCGTGAATTATATAACTGTTTAAAATTGATCAAACAGTTTGTGTGGCTTCAGATCAAGGACAACATTTCCAGAAACATTGAGGTTGACATAAAAGTATCGGGGTTATACTGTAGTGTTATGCCGCTTTTCCACTGCATGGTACCAGCTCGACTTGCCTCGACTCGACTCGACTCAGCTCGCATTTTTGGCGTTTCGACCACGAAAACATGGTATCTGTTACCTGAAGTGGCTGCTTTTTCTAGTACCGCCTCGCTCTAGGTTCGAAGCGGCTGAGCCGATGCTAAAAGGTGTCGTCGGCAGACGGCCGGCCACTGATTGGCCAGAGAGTGTGACGAAGTCACGAGAGCGACATGGCAACCATGCTGGTAACAGCCATAGCAGCGCCGCAGCCAACATATTCCACTTCTTCAACTTCTTCAACATGCCAGCTAATAATACGAACACGAATACCATCGCATCGATGTCCTCCATTGTTGTTATGTGGGTTCTGTCCATGTGTGGGTTGCGTAGGTGTTGTTTGCGTCGCGGACAAAAATACGTCACGGCCCTTTCGCGCAGCCGACCCCGCCCACGTCCAGGAGGTACTATTTGCGGTGGAAAACGACCCGTGCTGCTACCGTGTCGAGTCGTGTCGAGTCGAGTCGAGTCGAGTCGAGCTACATGTGCGGTGTAAAAGGCTACGGAAAAGGCTCACACACGATAATATTAAGTTTACCCTTCTTCCATACTCGTATAACTCATAACTTTCATCAAGATTTCAATCTTGGCGTCAGAGAGGTAGCGTGCATGTTTCAAATCGGTGGTCCAATATAACGGAGATTCAGCACGGACATGCAGGCTAAACATCCTCATCGTGTGTGCATTTTTTTGACGGGCTTAGATTGCATTGGATGAAAGCATCGGTACAAAGTAGGAGAAGCTCCAGTGCCTTATCCACTGGGTCCCTACCTGAGGACTAGCAGCAGCTGACGGTCTTACCTCCCCAGGAGCATCTGGCAGACTGTTGGGTTCGCCCAGTAGGCTGAGATCCAGTTCACCGGGCCCTGGAGACCAAAGACAACCACAGCAGCAGAGTAGCACGCGTCAGATCTTCACATGGTGTACAGATGGAAAAAGGGTCGCTGGGTAGGTAGGACTCAAGCAATCATTCAACTCGGCCTGAGACTAATGATTATAAAGGCCGGGGCTTATTATCACAGGGCCCCTGACAGACAAAGACACCAGATTCTTTCTCTTTTTTGTCAGAGCATTTGATTTATCGATCGCTGTCCGGCATTTCAAGGCTTCTAAAAATAATTGCCTGCTCTAGCTTTGATTGAATATTATTATATTATGTATGAGGATTTCTATTTGATTTACAGACCGAAAAAATCAAGCCTCTTTTCATGGTTTTTTCTGTTCTGCAGTATTTATGTATTTTCTCTGTTCATCCAAGGTCAAACAAAGGGAGCTAATGGTGCACCCTGTTGTGATGTTCCATTAAAGAGCGCGCATGAACAGCATTCAAATGCTAGCAGGCCATCAGCCAAATGCTCTCCGCAGCTCACTGTTACTCTCTGTTGCGCTCAATCAGCTCCAATCATTTACTTACTTAGGTAAAACTGTATCTAATGAATTGGTGCGCTGAAATCCTGTTTTTAGATAGAAACACTAGGGTGGTATAAGGCTGTTAGTCTTTTGTGCTATGTTTAAGAAATTATGGTATTATGCGCTCAGCATGCAGAGAGTTACATAAACAAATAAAACATTTAATATTCATAATAAAGCACTGAAAATAGATGTTGTATGTTGTGCATCAACGGTGGATATAGCCGGCAGAACTTGCTTCATTAACAAACATTAAATAGACATAATTGCTGCTTACCCAAAACATTCCACATTAATATTTTTGCGCAAGTTTCTAAAGATATATGTTTAGGGCTCGGGAAATGGTCGTGTTGCAATTCATTTTTAATTATTTAGTGCATAAAAAACCTTCGGAATATCAAAGTACAGGAACAGGAATCTTCTTCTTCATTCGGCAAAAACAGAAAATAATGTGATTAGTAGCTAAACTGAACTACTACTTAGCTTCTATACTTAATGCTGAAACTGAATAGATTACGTGTTGGCAAATAAGTGCGAAGCGCTCCACTTTTTTGCGCTGTTTAGCATCTTCTGCGATAAATACTTGACTTTCAACTGGTTCTATTTTGATTTCCAGAGAAACATTTCAACCTGCTTTTGGTGTTTTGGTTGCTAGGGCAACAAAGGCACAAGGAAGACATGTCCAACTATTTTTAATAAACATGAACAAATATTAATTTATTTGTTACATATAGATGAAGAAGCTAGAATAGGGAGTGGTATAATATGCCAACACTGCGAGTGACACATTTCCCTTCTTCAATAATGTATTTTATCATTAGTTTGTAATATAAATCCCCTTAAACGTAAAATTGGATCACTTTCAGCATTTCTTTGCTTTAAATCCCCCTTAATTCAAAGGATAACCTTCCTTATGTTGATTCAAGTTATCTGTCTGCCTCCCACCCACATGTCTTGACATCTGCTGTTGCCACCTGGAGCTGCTTTAAAGTCAGTCTGGGACCGAAGGGGTTCTCATATTGAACGTTTCTTCAACCCTGGTTTTAATAAAATCTCTCATGCAAAACATAAACACACAAACACATGTCACGAAAACTCACGCAAACACACACCACACACACACACACACACACACACACACACACACACACACACACACACACACACACACAGACACACACACACACACACACACACACACACACACACACACACACACACACACACACACACACACACAAACACATACAGGCATGTCATACCTGAAGGAGGACACACGACTCTCTGATGGTTTATGGAGACACTGCTTCTACTATGAAATGCTAACTATAATGCTAAAAACGATGAATCTAGAATTGTTTGAATATATTAAATATACATTATTTATCAGACAACTTTTATAATAACCCCATAATAATATTTGATCTACACTTTTAATAAATATCCTGTGAAGTAATGTAATCGGAATTAAGTTCGTAATTTAACACAGAAGAAAAAGGCCAAAGGACAAAAACTGATCCCCACACCAACACAAACATGAAGAACGAGGAACTAAAGAGGGCCCTGATACAATGTCCCTGTTGCAGGTGTGAGGAGTTATTGCGCGTTCGTCAGTATGTTTTAAGTAAATACAACTTTAAAATAGACACAGCCAATACTTGATGCCAAATAACCAAAATGCAATCACTCTTTTGCTCACCTCCTAATTTTGCATGTAAGTGTTTGCATACAGTATATTTGTGTAAACAACTGTATTCATTTACACTCACCTGCTACCCGTGATTTGAAAGGGAAAAGTTTGCTGTCCAAAGTCATGCTGATGTCACTGAAAACCTCCTCCTCATCTCGATCAGCATCGAACTGAAAAGAAGAAATATTTATCAGCTGCCACTCTCTGTCAAAACACATTGAAGGGGGAGACTAACCCAAAAAGGAAAAAAACAATTTATATATTATGTAATGTTTTACTGAAATGTATAGATTGAAAGTAATCCCTGTTTAGAGTCAAATTAATTCAGTTTAAAGCTTACTTAAGATCTAGTGGCAGGGGTAAATTCGTGGTTATGGGATGTAAAGGTTAAAAAGAGACAAATCAATAATTGTCTTGATGATAACACTTTTCTCTCCGTCTGTTAGACAGGGCATTGATTGCTCGTCCCAAAACAAAGAGTGAATTGGCCAAGTGAGGGTGTGGCGGGGGGGGGGTAGTCCGAACCACACTGCCGCTGCCACCACTAGACCCACTGCTGCAGCCCCCGTCCACCCGTTACTATGGCAACAGGCTATGAAAAGGCCCCCACTGTCTGCCATGTTGGTGGGTACCTCCCTGAGTGAGGTAAAAGGATTACTTCTTCACTCATAAACATCGTCATACCTGAAGGAGGACCCCCCCCCCGACTGTCTCTGGAACTTAAAACAACTTTTTACGATACTCCCTATTTATTTGATATACACTTTATATAATTATATATATATATATATATATATATATATATATATATATATATATCATATGTATATCAAAGTAATGGAATTGGAGTAAGGTGGAATTTTGTAATGAATGAAAAATGGTTACACAGTCGACTGAAGATCCAGATCCCTACTACAACGTAAACATGTTAAAACAAAGGACTAAAGACTACACACGGTATACTATGTCCCTGATGCGCGGTGGCAGGTGTGAGGGGATATTCGGAGTGGCCAGTTGGTTTGAGCAACGGAAAATGAAAGAATGAGAAATAGGGTGCATAAATGCATGAAATCTTCATATTATTCCCGTTCATAAATATTAAAAAGGCCAGTATTTGACGTTGAAGTAATAAATGAGCGAGCAGATCCTTGGAAAACGGCTTGGTCATGTTTGTTTTGAAAGAGGCTGGTATGAGGCAAACAGGACCAAACTATTTTTATTTCACAGAATAAGACTTTCCATTTCTCCCGTAATGAGCGGATAGCCTGTGCATGAATGTGCGTGTGGGTGTGTGGTTTTTGCGTCTGTGTTGGCATCTAAATGTCTGACGTACTGTGACTCAGAAAAACTAATTCAATTGGACAAACATGGCAAACTAAAGATGACAACGGAAGACATTTAAAAGTAAGCGAATATGAATAATTGAGCTTTTCACAGAGAGGGCTAGGGCAGATAAGACTTTCCATCATGAGATGTGACATTTGGAATGAAAGCCTTTCATCTGGTGATGCCTTTCATTTTCATCGGGTTTTGTCAGAAGACCCGCTGGAACCGTAGAATATTTCTAACCAATTAGGGAAGAAAATACATTTGGTTTCTTCAGGGTTTTGAGGAATGGACAGCACAGCAGGAGTGCAATGATACAATGTGTCAGCACATGGCATTATCCTGCTAAGTATTCCTATTCAGGCATTGTCATGGAGAGCCTGATCTCATGTCACTGGAAGAAGCTAATGGTTCCTTTTGTGAGGTTGATTTCTCGATATAATTGTGGACTTTCCTGGTTAAATAAAGGTTAAATAAAAAAATAAAAAAATGGAAGTATGATGGATAATGTGCATGTGTGTCTTCGCTTTATTTTGCTCCATTTGTCTATCTTAAAGTAACAGTAAAATAAAACACCATTCATTGGATAAGCAGCTATTTAGCCTGTAGAACGTGCTTTTTCCTGGTCTACAGATAAATTACAGTTAAATGCAAAGGATGAAATAGAAGACGTGTGATTGGCCAGATCTGTGGGTTGTTGGGAGGACCAAGTTAAAGGCCGTGTATTTAATGAATGCTGCAAACCTTGCCCCTGGGTTGTGATCCCAGCTATTAACATCAAGCCCTTCTCCAAGCCTCTTATGTCTGGGAATGCTTCAATAGCCCATTTTAATTGTGGTGTTATCAAAGAGGCAGCACATTATTCATTCCCCAAAGTGTGTATTTGACAGTCGTGTCGGACCCCCTATAATTAACCCCACCTGGGTATTTGGATTGTGAAATTGCCAAATTGGGGAGTTTAGCTCGTGTCGTGTTTAATATTTTGAAATTAGTTCTATATGCACGAGCTGTAAAGGAATTCAAAGTTTCGGAAGCAAGATCCTTTGACGGCATATTGAAAAGCTCCATTTAATTAAAAGTGTCACATCAACGTTAACACCACCACCCCCACCTCCGCGTTTCAGTGGCCCGATATGATTGGATGATCCTGGAGACCTTGCCCTCAGCTAAAGGTTAAATTGTTCCCTGCATTATATTTGACATTTCATACCATCTCTAGATACGTCACAATTCCCCCATCCCTCCTCTCGCAAACACACACACACACACACAGACACAGTCATGGATGTAACGGCTTGACGAATGAAGGGAGGGTCTCTTCTGGTTCAGATGTCTTCAGCGTGCTTGAATCCAACCCACTACGCTCTACGTTTGAGGAACTCCCGCCCCTCAGAATCACGCCGTTATTTTGGGAGCCATTGTCTGCTATTGCAAGGACCAGGCCAAGCCATGGATAGTGCAGATGGCATTGAAAGGTGATCCGTTCTATTTTTCAAGGTAGCTTTGCCATGTGTGTAGCCCACACTGTGCACAGAGTGCTGTGAGGTTGTTAAATGCTTGAATAAAAGCAGAGATACGTGGCAAGGCAAGAGTTAGCGGCAGGTGATGCTACTAACTACTAACACATTGTTTAGCACTGGTTTGATCCCATCACAAACCACCGAGGGCAATGAACCGTGTTTCACCGGAGATGGCGTTGCTCCTATGCGATGGTTCTTCCTGAGTCGATATTTGTTATATTCGCGTCAGACATGTAGAGGATCCGTGTTTGGATGTCAGAAGGGAAGAAAGTGATTTATTTCTAACTGTATTTGCCCATTAGCCCTTTGAGAATGTAATGGTGATTAAAGGCTATACAAATAAAATGTAATTGGATCGGAAGGGCTGGGAGAGACAGAAGGAACCATTTTCCAGTTTCCTTTCAATGTCTAAAATCCTCTTTGAAATCCTTTGGAAAGGCCACCCTTAGTCTGGCCTTCCCCTCTTTTCCTCTCCCCGGCTGCTGAAGGCTGTGAGAGGCTGTGTTAAGGCTTCGCTCTGTAGGACGAGCAGCACAGACAATCCTCAGGGCCAAAGTAGCGACGGTGAAATTGTTTCCCTACAGGCGCACATCTCTCACCCTAATCTCGGGGCTGCAATGCCAGATTGTAAAGATTTTAGAAGGTGCAGCATCATTCTGCTCAGAGGAAAAAGAAAAAATTAAAACATTCCCTATAAATCGTAGGAGTAACTCAGCCAATGGCCTTGAGTCCTGTGTGCAGTGGTGCCCATGATTCCGGGTTCGAGGGCTGAGATCCATTATTGGTTCTGTGTGAAGGAAGCTTTTTTTTTACTTTCCTTCTTTTAGTTTTGTTTGTTCATGCAATCAGTATAGTATGTGTGAACAGGTGACGTTGTCTTAGTCACAGAACATAGAAGCGGAACCATGAAAATAAAATAACAACAGCAATAATAATAATAGTGGCAAATAAAATAACTTGAATTAAATGATTGAATCAAATTAAATGTATAAGAAACGTAATAAATAGAATCTGAAGGAAGCTCAAGTTCTGCCTGGGCCTGGGATTCTATCGAGCAGCAGCGCTGACGTCACCCCCATCGTTGGCCCTCATTGACGTCATTAGCTGTCTAATGATCTGTTGATGCAGCCATGCACTGAATTGTAATTGTAATCACCTGGGCGTCGTTAGGCCACAGAGAGACACAGGGGGAGGTGTGCCGTGTAGCGGCGTGGGCGGCAGCCTCGTCATAGGTGTAGCAGACATCACACGCAGACGTATATTAAACGTGCCACCTGTTCACCAGCCAAGGACGTTCCAGGCGATGCAGAATTTAATTTAAAAAGTAATTAGCCGACTGTATACGACTTTGCTAAACAAATAAAAAAAACAATTAATGCACGCACACACACTGTACGCACATCGGTACATGCAGTACATACATGGCTGCCGCACAAGCACTGTGAGAGCAGGTCAGGTCACCAACAACTCATCCCAGCTGCTGCTCATCATCTATTTAATGTGGTCCTTCTCTGAAGGAAGAGGGAGTTTATTTATATTGCACCCTTCAAAAACAAGGCCATTCACAGAAAAGCGCTCTACTTTGCTTGATTCCATCCATGAATAGATAAATACGAATAGCGGGGTAAGTATTCATTTTATAAAAACTTCCCGATTGCAATAAAGTCTAAGAGCTGTCGGGATGTAGCCTTTGATGTAACAGCGATCTTATTTATAGACAATATAAAGCTGCCATCCAGCCCATAAAGAGCAAACTATTGTCGCCATCAGATTAACTAGCTGCCAGGTCTTTGTTGCCGAGTATTGTAATGTATTCCTGTCAAACTTGATCTTGAACGGCCCCTTGGGCTATAGGGAAATACAGTAACACCCCCACTTCTATCTTTTACCATTTCGATATTTCTTACATTCCATGATTCCGTCTGAATCTCCACTATTAGTATACTGCATAGTATGTAAGAGTAGTATGTAATATGTCCAAAATACTATTAACACATTGTACTAAAAGCACCTGGAAAGCTCCCGGTGAAACAAGGTGCAAGGTTGAGCCATCATGTCATAGCGCAGAGCGTTTATCCACTTCGACCCACTTGTTGTTTCAGTTCCACTTTAAAAAACAGTGTTTCTCGAAACCAGCTTTTGTTGGAGGGCATGCCGCCTGTTGGTCGATATCCCAAACCTCTTGTGATGCTCTCGATACACACGGTGGACACGGCCGTCGAGTGGAGGTCTCCTGGGGTCCACCGAGGCTCAGGGCCAAGTCTACAGGCTCAGTTCAAGCTGATATGTAGCCACGTATAGGAGTACAGGTGAGTGTGGGCTGGAAGATCTTAAGTGGGGTGTTTGTGTATATGTGCGTGAATGTCAGCGAATTTCCAAGTTCTCAGTTACAAATTGTTTCTTGGGAGAGACCTGCTGAATAAATACATCATGTTTTCAAACTCAAAAAATTATCGTTTGAATTATCGTGATTTCAACATTGACCAAAATAATCGGGATTATGATTTTTTCCATAATCAAGCAGCCCAAGTAATTTGTCCCTGTCAAATAAAAACAAACTAAACAAACCAAACTAAATGGACACGGCAGCAGCAGCATGCAAGGCACGTTGAGAGCGTTGTTAGAAAGCCATACGATCCAGCAGCCATGTTAGAGGAACAACTGAGAGCACATCAGCTTACAGGTTTTATTCCTTATTTTGAGACCCCAGTAGTCATCGAAAAAGGGTCCTCCAGACCCTGCGATGGTTTATAAATAACTATATTAGTCTAAAACAGAAATGGGAGGTAGGAATGGGCTCACAGTGTTTATCATGGCCCAATGCCTTCATGCATGGAACCTTCAGATAGATTACGCTCCACGTCAACAGACGTGAGCTAATGTTTCTGGCTAAGGCATGGCTGGAGCCAGATACGACCACTGCGACAGCTGTTGTTGAGACATTTATATTGGATATCTGAGGGCGCTGCCATATGAGGCTAAAGACGTTGGGCACCGGCACAGCCTCACAAGAGTTGGTAGAATCAGATGAAAGATATCAGTCTGACATAGATATGCTTCATGCTCAAACACGTGGCCGTTACCACGGCCATAACCACCCCCATTATTCATGAGCCAAGAGGGAGACTATTTTACCGCCAGCGCAGAACAGAAGATGCTCAGGCAGAAGTAGGTCACATCTCCTGTCAGTGTTTCTAAACGGATGAGGAATGAAGCAGCACAATCCTCAAATGGCCAACAAGTACATTCATTCGCTCCATTGAAGGTGAAACTAAGGCTTCCAAGCAGGCGATCTGCCCAAGATGTAAAAGCCTTGATGGGTAAAGGGAATATAATTACTTTATCTACATGTCAGAAACCTTCCAGAGGTTCAACAACCGCTTCCTTGGATCACGTTATCTATTTTCCAGACGGAGAAAGTCCATTGAAGCTGGTACAAACCATGTTGGATTCCCTGCAGGAAGCAGGTCTAGGGGTCAAAGATCAGCCTGTTCATGACTGACCTAGACCGGTCACAAAGAGGCAGGTCAAGTCATTTCTGAGCCTGGCTATCAAACCAAAAAAATGAAAACACAAAGCCTACAAGCTGTGGGTACTGTGTGGTGCCCTAAAAAAAACCAGGTTAGAACACCAGAAATGGAACATCATAGTGATGCGATTAACAAGATGAACGTGAGAGAGGTGAGCGAACAAGCAATCTTGAAAGTCCACGGGAGAGGGGACCAAAGCGGAGAGCGAGAGAGACAAGAAGAGGCGGTTTTTCTCCCCAGCACACGCACGCAAGGCGCGAGAGCCCAGAAGAAAACAAACAGACGAATAACAGAAACACCAAGTGGGGGGAAAAACCAAGTGGTCAAAAGTTGACCGTGACCGGCAAGGAACATAGCAGCTCCGTATCTATCGCTCATGTTCCGCACAGAAGGCCATAAGGGCGGTCGTGGCGTGCCGAGGGACGTGTGGGAGGGACTCTGCGTTAATGTGTTGTTTACTTTGCAAGTGTTAGCTTCTCTGCTCTCTGCTGGCAGCAGGACGCGGTACATTCAACGGGAATACATTCAACGCGGTACATTCAACGGGAATGGAGACCCCCCCGCCCCCCCCCCCCCCGCCCCCCCCCCCCCCCCCCCCCCCCGGCGCCATTCGCACACTGCAGCGACACATCCCAAGGCTATTTGGACGTCTACCCTTTAACAGGTTTAGATCCTCGTTCGGGAGACGCCCCGACCGTTGCAAAAACAATAGTCTATTTTCTTTGTGGTCTGAAAAGTAAATCGTTTTTTTTGTTCACTGGCGATGTGGCGCCACGTTCGATACTGACCTAGATCCATGGAAGCACACATCAGAGGAGCCGACAAGGGCAGCCTCTTGGCTTGGATGAGGGACGGCTGGGACGGTGGCAGGGGACTCACACCTTACTAGCGGATGCGCCGTCATGCTCAGCCAGTCTACTCAGCACTCGCGAGTGCGCAGCGAGCACTCTGTCGCCACTCTCCTCACTGTGCTCGAGGTGTGGGGAAGCTGTTAGCCACCAGCCGTGCTCCTGTCTGAGCACTCTGCAGCCGCGGCAGAGACTCTGTGTTTACTTTTGTTTAGCTTTGTGTGTGTTCTGCATGAACCACACCTCCAAGAACACACAATGTACTTGACTACACTGGGAGATGTTTGTGTTTGTGTGTACACAAACACGCTCAAGCACACTGATACGCTAAGTACAGAAATAGACGCAGACAAACAGCCACACACACACACTTAGACAAACATTTACCCCCACACACACACCCACCCACCCACCAACACACTCACACACACCAACACACACAAACACACCGACACACCCACACACACACGCACCTACCCACCAATATACTCAAACACACACACACACACACACACACACACACACACACACACACACACACACACACACACACACACACACACACACACACACACAGATACACACACACGACCCTGCCCTTGCGCATAAATACACACAGTCAGGTTCTGTTGTTTCTTCCCGGTCCGGAGGCGGTTACCGTGGCGATGGGCCCCCTCTCCTGGAAGTACTTGACCAGGGGGATGGTGTTCTGCTTGAAGTTGGTGAGGCGCCGCTCCGTGGCCTTGGGGTTGTCGTCGGGGCGTCCCTGCAGCTCCGCCCGCCGCTCCAGGCGCTCCTTCAGGCGGTGGTTGGCGCAGGCCAGGAACACCACCAGGTCAGGGGTGCAGATCTGCAGGGGAGGGAGGGGGGGGAGAGAGAGAGAGAGAGAGAGAGAGAGAGAGGGAGAGAGAGAGAGAGAGAGAGAGAGAGAGAGAGAGAGATATAGAGAGAGAGAGAGAGAGAGAGAGAGAGAGAGGGGGAGAGAGAGAGAGAGAGAGAGAGAGAGAGAGAGAGAGAGAGAGAGAGAGAGAGAGAGAGAGAGAGAGAGCGAGAGAGGGAGAGGGAGAGGGAGAGAGAGAGAGAGAGAGAGAGGGGGAGAGAGAGAGAGAGAGAGAGAGAGAGAGAGAGAGAGAGAGAGAGAGAGAGAGAGAGAGAGAGAGAGAGAGAGCGAGAGAGGGAGAGGGAGAGGGAGAGAGAGAGAGAGAGAGAGACCCTGAATTTGGCGTTCGAATGCACATTAATGTGATGACTAATGCAGTTGTATTGCAGAGATCTCAAAATATCAAGCAGCAGTGACACCTACATATCATTACTTATGTTTGCAAAGCTCCTTGATATGATTTTTATAATGGTCTGTCAATGCAGGACTGTCTGACAGAACATGTCATGCTGAATCACAGCCTCTCTACAAAGGTTATTTAAAGGTCAAAATACAAGACGTCTTGCATCTGCAAAACTGCAGCGTGGAACCAATCCCAGCCGACAGCACTATGTGTCCCCGAAGTGACTTTCAGAAACAGACTTGTCGGCTTGGGGAGTTCAGTTAAGGGACAGCTTTGGCTAATGAGTTGTAAAGATCATCAGTAGTGTCTCAAATATCACAATTAACCATTAAACCAATTAATCCAAGTAACAACTTGACAAGAGCGATCAGCGTCCGTTACTGCTAATCTTCATTCGATACGCAATTATTGCATTGGAACCAAAAAATCAAGGGGTATGCCATATGATTATTCTGCATTGCTCTGCAACGATACAATGCGTCTGCTGTAAAAATGGAGGATCAGCTAAGGATATGAAATGCGTTCTTGATTTTAATATAACTCGTCAGATGAATGTCAGAGTGACGTAGCTGTAATTTGTGAAGGGCCATTGCTCTTAACTCTAAAACCCCGTGTTAATGTAGGAGTCCCACTGGGTATTTATAACCCAGCTGAGCTAAATGGGGACAGAATGTGCACTAATAGGAAGTCATCGGCTTCAACAACAAACGACTGGGCCCCGGCCAGAGTAGAAAGGCTGCGTTCTGATTGAGCTTGTTTTGATGTAACTTCTCGAGCAGCCTAATAGCGAGCTGTCGCCGGGGAACAGAGGAGCTCTAAGTGAAGCCCATTCCCCCAAATGGAGCCTTCGATCAATAGGCGTCCCCCCGGTCGCCATTCATCTGCCTCGCCGACAATGTGCCCATCTGAACGTTCATTGTTTTCTCTGCACACAGTTGGCCTCGCTCATTAAAATGCAATACACTGAGGCAACGGACTATATTCGATCTGACTCCAACCCCCCCCACCCCATCTTAACCCAAACCTAAAAATAGCAGCTGAATGAAGTTGTTTTTGTTGCCTTACACTCCTGCTGTATTCTGTGCTCGAGATCTGTGTCGTGCTAACTCAAAGTTCCTGTTTCCATAGCTACCAGTAACTCTTGCGAATAGCCCCCCCCCCTCTCCCTAACCCACACACACACACACACAGGTTCAAGCTCCCATGGGGATCACGACCCGGTTTTCTTCCTGCTCTCGACACCAGCCAGGCCCCCGTTTGTCTGATGAAACATGGTTAAGACCTCGGCTGCCGGATGCCCCCGTTATATTACAGGTTGACATGGGGATCATTCCAGGGCAATTAGCAGCTTTGGTGGCTCCGTTGAATCACTGCAGGTGTCTACCTCTCTGGCCGCTTGCCGCACCCAGTAGAAGGACCAGCACTTCCTCCCACAGCGACACAACACGTCATCGAAACATTAACATCCTCGTGAGCAACATGGGTTTTTAGGTAATAACTTTTAGAACATATCTTACATTCTTATTGTATCGTAACGTGACAACGCAATCAAACTGCACAGGAGTTTGGGGAGGTAAACTCAAGACCACTTTCAACACATTGTGAGTTGTGCTTTGTTACAAAGGAAAAGGCCAACTCATACCTCAGTGCGATTAACATCAATGCTAAAATACATCACAGGAAATTAGATAAGTGCGTTAGTGTATTGTACCCTCACACAATGGCAGCCTGCAGCTAGCGATGACTGGAATGGAAAGCTACACAGTTATTAAGCAATCACAGTTAAACTTCAACATAAACATGTAAGAGCCACTGGCTAGCTTAATGGCTGGGTAGCCGACATCCCATGCGTGTGTGAGTGTGTGGTTGTGTGTGTGTGTGTGTGCGCGATGGCATGTGTGTGTGTGTGTCTGTGTCTGTGTGTGTTTGTGTGTGTGTGTGTGTGTGTGTGTGTGTGTGTGTGTGTGTGTGTGTGTGTGTGTGTGTGTCTGTGTCTGTGTCTGTGTGTGTGTGTGTCTGTGTGTGTGTGTGTGTGTGTGTGTGTGTGTGTGTGTGTGTGTGTGTGTAGAATCGGTCGGCCTGGACTTTCATACAGCACTATGTCCTCTTTCGGAGGCGGTTGACGAGATCAGGGCTGAACGCCGGGCTGAGGGCGAGCTGACATACTTTGAATCCAGCTCCAACACCAGCAGCACAGACCTCTTAGAGCATGATGAATTAGAGAGAGAGAGAGAGAGAGAGAGAGAGATGGAGTAAGAGAGAGAGAGAGAGAGAGAGAGAGAGAGAGAGAGAGAGAGAGAGAGAGAGAGAGAGGGAGAGAGAGAGAGAGAGAGGGAGGGAGGGAGGGAGGGAGGGAGGGAGGGAGGGAGAGGGATGGAGAAAGAGAGATGGAGAGTGGAGCCCGATCCATGAGTGACGACAAGCAAGCTCAAGAATCAAATCGTAATGACCATGTCGATCTTCTAATGCAAGTAAGCTTTCACTCTCCATAGGTAGGCACAGATAACGTGCCCTCATGAGGAGAGACCAATGGAAAGCTGGGAGTACAGTGGAAGATACACGAAACGATAATGCAACAGCAAGGGGGAAAAACAGAGCTGAACAGACAAGATTCAAAGACAAGCTCCGAGTGAGATGAGAGAGCCTGCGTTGGCCTTTTGATTTGGACAGGAGGTAAAAATGAACAGACTTAAGGTCTCGGATGAAAGGGGGAGGTGAGTAGAGAGGGAGAGGGGGGGGGGGGGGGGGGGGGGGGAGGGGAGGAGGGGGCGTCCCTGGACATTACCCTGAATGGGGGGGCAGCACGATTCAAGATTGGCCCCACAAGGCTTTCTCAGAAGCGGCATCATCAGCGGTTTGTTTGTGTGTGTGTGTGTGTGTGTGTGTGTGTGTGTGTGTGTGTGTGTGTGGTTGTGTGTGTGTGTGTGTGCGTGCGTGCGTGCGTGCGTGCGTGCGTGCGTGCGTGCGTGCGTGCGTGCGTGCGTGCGTGCGTGCGTGCGTGCTTTAAAGGGCACAGACGTGCAGCGTGCGGCGGGCAGCATCACTGGAGGAGGAGGGTCTAGGGGGGAGGCTGAGCACGTGAGGAGGCAGTAACACCT
>NC_044055.1:1823504-1826004 GCF_902167405.1 Gadus morhua
CCCGCTTATTACACGGCTACTTGCCAAAACGAAAAAATAACTTCACACGGTGTGTCTTTTTACGATTTTTTTTTTTCTAGCATTCGTAGCGTCGATCAGCAGAGAAATAGTCCGCCAAAGACGTTGACGTCGCTTAGCAACCGAGGACGCTGGGGGTTGATAAGTTACCGGACGACTTGCGGAGTGATACCAAAGACGGCAAAAAATCCACTTTCCTTGACAGCGGTCATTATAGGCTTAGCAGCGGTGAATTATCAAATAGGATTCACCGCTGGAAGTTGTGAAGGGCCCATGCAAGTGAACGGAGCGTTCCACGGCATTGAGAAGAGTCGTGTAATAATATATATAGATATGAAGAGCTGGTTATGGATGAGCATAAACACACAGAAAATAGAAGAAGCGGGCAGGGGACAACCTGTTGATCCCTTCTGACTACCTCAGGCGGTGTTGTATGGAAAACAGGGTTTGAGCAACGCCTTTCTCATGTAGACATACATGTAAAGGACTTATCGATGCACATAAATACATAGAGAGGAAGAGGGACTAAGCCACTTGTTGATCCCTTCTGACTACTTCGGGCGATGTTGTATGGAATACAGGGTTTGAGCAACGCCTTTGTCATGTAGACATACATGTAAAGGACTTAAAAGATGCACATAAATACATAGAGAGGAAGAGGGACTAAACCACTTGTTGATCCCTTCTGTCTTCTCAGCGTTGACACGATGAGTTGTGAGAAAAAAATGGGATTTAGGACTTTCTAATGCATGCACACATACATAGAAAGGACTTTACGGATCCACATGAATACACAGAGGAGGCAAGGAGGACTAATCCACTTGTTTGTTCCTTCCGAAGAAGATGTGTGTTGTGTGTCAAATATTGTTGGAGGCGTTCCTTCCAAACACCCAGAGTCTAATCTGTGTGGGATACGCTTATGATGCCTGCAGGGGTGGATTGTTTAGATTTGGCAAGGGGTTATATAAAAAATATTTCTCTGCACATTTGTGCTCCTCGTGGCCATTCATTTGGAAACTTTTTTAAAGTTGCACATTTTCCCATTCTGAGGCCAACTGGTTATAGTTATGTAAATAATAAGGTTGTGTCTGTTTAGTTCTTTGAATTGAAGAATAGTCAGTATAATACAGTCTCAGTGAAAATGCATCCAACAGGGTGCAGGAATTATGAATGAGTAAGCATCAAGGGGGATGAATGAAGCAGTATATTCACTCACACGAAAATCCTAAAGAATTCATGAATTTGGCCTTCAGTATTTCATCATCCTTGAGAAGATGTTTCCAGTAGCCATAGCTCAATTTTTCTGTTTGTAATAGCATGAATAGTAGAAGCACTCTTTGCAGTATTGACACAGATGTCTATACGGGAAGACGTGCACTTCAACCTGTCAACAAGGTCACCGAGTCTGAGAGAGATAGGGTGGACATTACACATCTAATTAGTTGGTTGAAAACATGATGTTATTGTCCTGTCGATGTCGTTCCCTCATGCATCTCTAGAGAGTGTTGACCATATAATAATATAACATTATGGTAGAGAATCATGGCAAAGAAAAGAGCACCACTCATCGGCTGAATGTTCCTCCTCACTTCTGACATGCCTTAAAAAAGGCGTCCATCTGTCGGAGATAGTCAACTAATGTATGGGCCATCACATGATGGTTCAACATAATACATTCAATGGAAACGACTCGTAGAAAATCCCTTAATGGCTTCCGAATGTAAAGTAATTATTTAAGCTATCAAGATGAAGTAAACAACAGATGTATGAAATGTAACGCAGTGCACAGTATGACTAAATTCTTTTTTCTTCAGTAGAGCATTCCAAAATCCACATTCAGTGACAGATATAAATATTTCAACACTCTAATTAGGTTGATCTAAATCAATGTTGTCCCTTTCCATTATAAACCTGAATACACTGTTTTGCATTGTGGCTGGATTATTTAATGTAGAGTAATGCGACAAAACCCAATAACATGAAATATTCTCAGACTCTGTGAGTCTCTAGATAAGCAAAGATTTATCATTCAAATTTGAGTAAAATCACAGACTTTGCAGTGTGCTGATTTTGTAGTGATGTGGACTGTACTTTACTGGAGAGTATAAGCATTCAATGAGGAAAATTGCACACAAAACAACACATTTGAACTTTGCATGCAGCCAAGAGGAAGAAATGTGGGACTCATGGGCGGGGAAATCTCTATCCCTGATTAAGCCTAAATAGCCCGTAGCTAAACACTACAGCTGGCTGAGTTCATGAGCATCCTCATCACAAATGTTGAGGATTATTAATATCAGTAGTCTTCCCAGACAGCTATCTCCCACGATCTACATCACACCAGACTACACCTGTTTCACTTCCTCTAGAAAGAGCTTTGACAGTAAACGTAATCTCCCTTCCTATTCATTTATGTGTTTGTTTCTCAATTACATTCATCACGCTTCTGTTCGATTAGTCACCTATTATCACTTAGGCCATC
>NC_044055.1:1828504-1845789 GCF_902167405.1 Gadus morhua
CAACACACACACACACACACACACACACACACACACACACACACACACACACACACACACACACACACACACACGACGCTTCACGTGGACGCGTTGGCCCCTTGAATGCGCTGCACATCTACCGCCACACGCACATTTGTTTCACTTGCGCTCATCAGGGACAACAGGCGAACTTGAAGCGCGTGTGTTGGGCGGGTGGGAGTATGGCTGTCTATCTCATAATGGAGCTACAATGACCACTGAGGAATGGGGGAAGTGAACACGAACTGGTAGCACGCAACGGACATAAGCAATTCCTTTTCATGAATATAATAATTATACAGAATATATTTATTATTGAATTAATACTTAGAATACGGCCAGTAGGGTAGGCCCAGTACATGCACGAGACAGAAAGACGCGTATTAGTGTTAATGAGAAGGCCTGTACAGCTATTCATTTTTAAATGGCTTTTGCATGCAAGAAAGTGAGACGATTTTGTGAAAGCGACCGAAAGACTAAAAAGCTTAGAGTTCAGAGCAGCTTTGAGGCAATCCAGGATTTGTCTGTCGTTAAAAGCCACGCTATGTCGTTTAAGCCTATATGGGTTGCATCCTTGAATCACTAATCCTCCTGACAGCTCCCTTACAGTGCACCTTGTAGAACATAATCACAGAACGCCAATAATTGAACCAGAAATCTCCTCAATAAGGTGTGCTATAGTGCGCGCGCGCGCGCGTGTGTGCGTGTTTGTGTGCGTGTGCGTGTGTGTGTGCGTGTGTGTGTGTGTGTGTGGGTGTGTGTGTGTGTGTGTGTGTGTGTGTGTGTGTGTGTGTGTGTGTGTGTGTGTGTGTGTGTGTGTGTGTGTGTGTGTGTGTGTGTCTTTCTTTATTAAACTCTTCCGAAGGAAAAGATTTGAATTAACGTTATGCGAATGATTCATTCCGCTAAAGCCTGCGTGCATAAAAAATAGAGTAGGATTAAGTAAAGTGATTAAGTTATATGCGCAAGTACTACTCAAACACATATGACACAGTTAACATGCTATATTCCAGGCAGATTAGGCCTATTGTTCTGCGGGGCTGCTGATGGGCATATGATGAGACCATTATAATTGCATAGTTGTCTGTCTCACTGATTGTAGCCTACTGGTGTGTAAACCATGGTGTAAAGTGATGTTACACTAACAGAGTAGCACATCATATTCGTATCATTAAATTAATAATGTGTATTATGTTGCTATGTCTCACGGATGGAGGGATAGCACTTTTTTGTGTGAACCCAACGTCATGGCAAATTATTGTGTTTATATATATATATATATATATATATATATATATATATATGGGAAATGTACACTCTGTCTAAAAAAAGCTTACCTACACAAAGTTGAATACAGTACCATTAATATCTATCTGAATGAGTACGATTACATGAGTATATAAAAAATAATGAATACTATTTTTCCTTTGTTATATTTCATTCATATCTTGTAATAACTTGTTCGATTTGAATGTGCAAAGAAATTGAATAATCTGGCAGTATTTGTATTTGACAAGGGCTGTTACTTTGAAAAAGCTTCCTTTCAGGAAGTCTTCCGTCATTGGTCGGTTCAGCCCCAGCTGTTGGCTTTACTTCCTGGATCACAATGGCTAGGCATTGTACGGTCAAAATATTCGTTTTATTGAGCTTATTTAATTTATCTTTTCTAGTCAGCACTAATAATATCGAGGTAAGTGTCGAGTATTAATGCATATAGTATAATCAATGATAAAATTAACTAATGTACGCCTATTCGTTGTCATTTTAGCAGTGCACCTGCCATGTAGCCTGCTTTCCTCCATTGAGATGCTGTGTGCAATGTGCCGTATTTTATTTCCATGAACCCCTTTCAAATCCTAATCGTATTCGCTTATGTGACGCAAGATAGCGCAAAACTAGGGCATATCCAATCTTAATACGTGTTCTCTTCCTATTAGGACAAAGCAGGTCAGTTCTTCAATAGTGGACATACTAACAACTGGGCAGTATTGGTGAGTCCTAAAGAGCCATACCATGTTGTTAAGATCTGAAGTACAGTAAAAACAATCAAAAAATGTTAACGTCTTGAATTTTCTTAATAGGTGTGCACTTCTAGATTCTGGTTCAACTACCGTCATGTGGCCAACACCCTCTCAGTCTACCGCAGCGTCAAGAGGCTGGGGATCCCGGACAGGTGAATGGGATACCACAGTATTAACAATGATGATAATATGTTCACAGGAATCAATGAATGCTGATGTGGGTTTACAAATCCGTTGAATATTTGAATTCCTTTGAGTTAATTAACACCTTACAGTCACAATATTACCACAATCACGAACGCCTGCAGAAGTGAGGGTGGTTACACGTTTTTAATATTAAATTATCTAATGCCGACTGTTTTGTTATTCTTAATCACCAAATTATTTCCCCTTCCAATAAACATCTAATGTGTTGTGTGTGTGTTATTTTTTTTTCTTTTAATTGCCATTAATAGCTTGTCTTGTCAACTCCAAAGTTACATTGAATAAAAAAGACATGACATGACATTGATAACAGGAAAACAGAAAAGTACTGTCGTTACATAGATACCAGCATATAAAATGATCAATGCGGTCTATAAATATAATAATAACCTGATTCTGTACTAACCTAACTGCAATATATGAACCTAGTATTAACACTCTCTTTTTTGATTTCCAGCCGCATAGTTCTGATGCTGGCAGACGATATGGCTTGTAACCATAGAAACCCAAAGCCTGCCACAGTCTTCAGCCACAAGAACATGGAGCTGAACGTTTACGGCGACGATGTGGAGGTGGACTACCGCGGCTATGAGGTAGGCTGCGATGACCTCGGACTCACCGCTGAATGGAAAGCCTCACAGAGAAGGAAGTGCGGCCATCTAAAGCTACAGTCCAGTGTCTCAGTCTTATTTGCATGTAGGGACGTCATCAAGGTCTTCAAAATGATTCATATGTAAGACTTAACATTTTGATCTTATGAAGGTGGGGAAATGGCTAACTGCCCTTTTTTAATTTGACTAGAAAGCAATTCTCGTGCTCTACGTAAAGCTCAAGCAGCTCATATTCGATGTAGCATCTCCATTGTTGTTTTGGACATCATCCGATGCTCCAGAGCCACGTTGATCACGCAATATGGCACTGCGTAGGCATCACCAACATATATGGCACTGCGTACTGCGTAGGCATCACCAACATATATGTGAGGTTTGGGTCTCAAAAGGATCAGACTCGCGTTAGACTGGTGTTGCAAGAACACAAAGAGAACCTTCTTGAAATATTTAGCCTACACCTAAATGTTTGTTAACTAGAGGCCAGATACTACTATGTATCTATTATTATTATTATTATTATTACTACTACTGCTACGACTACTGCTACCTGCTATAAAGAACAAATATGAAAGCAAGTCATGCTTTTCTCTTTGTTTTTGTAGTCTGAGGGATTTGAATAATTATTTATTAATCGCAGATAAGAATTGATCAATTTTAAATATGTATTAACGGACATTGTAGGTTTTATGTACCATTTCTCCAAAAATGGGTTTGGCTTGGTCTGCCTAGTAATGGCTAGAAATGGCAGCAAATCCGCCACATTTGACATTGTTTTGTTTGGCAGCATCATTTGTCGACTTAGGACAGGCTGAGAAGAACAGCCGATTGAGCGAGAGCCTTATTGATTTATTATTCTGGTCATTTAAAAAATAATGAAAGACGCATAGAAAAAGTCCTGGGGTTTGTAGTTTATTCAATAATAACGATTCATAGATTACTGAGTCGTCAGTTAATGGAAATGTATGAAATGTTCAACCCTAAGTCCTACACAATCAAAAACAAGTCTATTTATTCCCCTTAGTCTTTTTCTTTTCCTCTGGTGAGATGCAGTCGTTAAGGATTACACGGTTTACCCGATGGCTTCTAATCTGCAGCAGCAGGAAATTGCTCGATAGCACAAATGTACTCAAACACGGGAGCAGCCAGGTGGTTTTTTTCACCCCAGGCCCACGGCGTAATGGGAAAGGCCCGTCGAGTGCCCTTGTGCTTTATTCAGGGTTGTTTTGGCTGTGTTTGCGTCGTGTCCATCACACGCACTCGGGGGATGGAGTGAACACACGCTCGACGCCACGTTGTGATGACGCACTCGAAGTCTCACGAGGACATCAAGGAAAAATGGGGTTTAACGGATTAAACAATTGTTTTTTCTCTTTTTGGTTTATCGTTCAAAAGCGGGATAACGTTCTAAATTAAGATGCTTTTCAGCTGTCAGTCAGCTGCACAATCTAGGCGTGAATAGGCTTTGTTTGTAATGATTAGGTTGCGCTGCACCAGAGACTTGCGCTCGTTGTCAAGCCTCTGCCATTCAATCTGAGAGACGGTTCTCTCCCCCAACCCACACCCACCTCCCCCATAAACCAAGCGGGGCGTTTCCAGTTGTTAGACGCGCCTCGTTATCCTTTTCTCATTGTATAAATTCAGAGAAATTCAAGCTCATAAATAATATTAAATGTAGATGATGCTGAAAAACGATATCTCAGGACGGAGACGTCTCATCGACTACCCTTAAATGTTTCGGAATGATCCGAGGCTGTGCCACCTCCTATGCGAGGGTGTATTGAACTCGGGCCACGTCCTTTCAACAAAAACCAAGCACTAGGGCTGGGAGAATGGGCCTAAAAATCAAATCTCCGATTTTTTTCAACCCAAACTAGAATATGGATTTTTGTTGTTTTTTCTATAAATGACAAATATATATTTTTTAAGTTTGGATTTTATTTTATTATTTTATTAAACACTCACTTTCTTCATGCTAGCCATGTTGACATTTTACTCTTTAAAAAATAAAAGAAAAAGATAAATATAAAAAATAAAATCGATTATTGACCATCATTTCGAATAGCGATTAAAAATCGACTTATGGCCCGGCTCTACCACGCCCACGGGCTCCGCCCTTTGTCCTGTTGCCCAGGTGACGGTGGAGAACTTCCTGCGTGTCCTGACTGGCCGGCTCCCCGCCAGCACGCCTCGCTCCAAGCGGCTTCTCTCGGACGACCGCAGCAACATCCTCATCTACCTGACCGGTAGGACGCCCCGACCCTACCCGCCTACAGGCCGCACCCATAGCTGAGGGGCGGATTATGGTTCCCCGTCGACGCAGCGCAAGGGGGTTGACGTCCCCTTACGTCCTTGCGGACCCTCCTTGCGTCCGCCGCAAGGGCTGGACGCGCGTCTCCCAAAAATGTTAACCATGCGTCGGGCCGACGCAGCAGCGAGGGCTGTGATTGGTCCGCTCACTGAAACCCGACACAGAACCGTAAAGGTTCACGAATGCGTCCAAGCGACTGTGTGCTCCTTGCATTTCGTCGACGTGGAACCCTAATCATCCCTTAAGGGGTGTGTGTGTGTGTGTGTGTGTGTGTGTGTGTGTGTGTGTGTGTGTGTGTGTGTGTGTGTGTGTGTGTGTGTGTGTGTGTGTGTGTGTGTGTGTGTGTGTGTGTGTGTGTGTGTGTGGATAAAGGAAGAGTTCTTGAGAAGGAACAGATCGCTCCTCTGAAAGATGGCTAGCAGTAGCCACTGTGTTGAGTGGGTGGACAGCGCTCTAATGTTCCGTGTTTTAAGATCTGTCCTCAACGCTCACATTCCCGATCGTATCTCCAGGTCAGACCACACTGTCATCTGCTTGGGCTTTAGGCCAAAGTCAGTTGATTTGTTAAGTGACTGTTTGCATTTGTGGTTTTTTCTTTTTGTTTGTTTGTCTGTCAGGTCATGGCGGGAACGGCTTTCTGAAGTTCCAGGACTCCGAGGAGATCAGTAACGTAGAGCTGGCCGACGCCTTCGAGCAGATGTGGCAGAAGAGAAGGTACAAAAGGCAACAACGTAGAAAGAGATCTAGATAGAGACCATAGCGCTGCACTAGCTCTGCTGAACACCGCTTGTTACGGCTGGCTGATACCGGGTTGAAATGAGTCGTCTTCCACTGATTAAGGCCCGATCCCATTTCTACCCCTTACCCCTCCCCCTTGGTTTGAAGGGGTAAGGGGAAGGGGTAGAAATGGGTTTGGGCCTAATGCTTTCATTCAGTTAACAACAGAGCTCCTTTGGGACAAGCGGGAGAGATACACTCCCTGGTTAACATGTGCTTGTAATCACAACCCCCGCCTTACCCTGCCAGCCGGTTCCCTAGTCTCATCCGCCCTCTTAATTAATGGACTACTTGTGAACGGGTCGTTACCGTTCAAGGTGCTAGCAGGTGGTTGATTAGCACGTGCACGCGCATGGCGATGCAGTAAACGAGGCTCAGATTTAATTAGGCTTGTGCGTGCAAGGCAGCACCCCCGTCCCATCGGGGCCCTCGTCACCCGACGCACCCTGAGCTACGGCGGTGATCTCTGGCCTCCTGAAGAACGGATCCCGGCAGCCTTGGGGACTTTAGACTACAGACGTCTGGCCTCTGAGAGACCCGTAGCACCCCCACCCTAGCGCCAAGCCTCCCCCCACCCTAGCAGGTCCCCCCCACCCTAGCAGGTCCCCCCCACCCTAGCAGCGAGCCAGCTTCCCCAATGGGACCTATTAGTGGGGAGAGCAGTGCCCTTTGATCACAGAAGGAAGCTGGGGGAAACTGGCAAAGGTGTGAAAGTGTGAAAGTGTGAACGTGGGCGTGCAGACCGGACCGGGCAGACTTGGTTTTATTCCGGGGGTCGTCATGGCAACTGGTGTCTGGAGGATGGTTTTGGGTGGAAGGTTGGGTATTATACAATCCTAAGAGAAGAGGAGGAGATTCGCTTTCAGGCGAACTTGGTGTGTTGTTGCTGGGTATGAAAGAAATGTACAGAAGATGATTCCTATTTTTAGGGGCTCTCACTCCAGAACTGACTTGTCAATTCAATTGTAACGTAGTTCCCAGGGAGCTGTGTAAAAATGATGGAGATGAAAATGAAGATCAAGACTGTGTTGGTGTTTTATTTGTGAAATAAAAGTGATAAATTGCTGCACAGTAAGACTATTATGCCGTTTCAGTCAAAGGTAAAGCCACCATTAAACTACACCTTCTTGAATATTATGAACTATAATGTATTAATTTTATGTCTTTGGAAGCTTTTGAAATCGACGCATTTCTGTGGCTGTCTTCTTGGCCCAGCTTCGGTCCAAGTCATTGGACTGATTTCCACTCTCCCAACCCCTTTTGATCTGGCCACTGAACTTTAGATTTTGGCCTCATCGGAAAGTGTGTGTGTGTGTGTGTGTGTGTGTGTGTGTGTGTGTGTGTGTGTGTGTGTGTGTGTGTGTGTGTGTGTGTGTGTGTGTGTGTGTGTGTGTGTGTGTGTGTGTGTGTGTGTGTGTGTGTGTGTGTGTGTGTGCTCGCTCGCCAGGTACAACGAGCTGCTGTTCATCATCGACACGTGCCAGGGCGCCTCGATGTACGAGCGCTTCTACTCCCCTAACCTGATGGCTCTGGCCAGCAGCCAGGTCGGAGAGGACTCTCTGTCTGTGAGTTACCTGCGTGCCTCCATGAGATGCGGGCGGGGGAATCCCCTGTTTGCTGGGAGCCGGAAAAATCGTGTCCCCCTTTGACTAACAGCGATTGTATCTGGGGGGGGGGGGGTAGCTTTTTGGGGTTCTGCAATTCACAGCTCATCAGAACAGCCCAGCTGTGCAATGAGATTACTTCAGCAATGCCCCCTTTTTAAAAACGAGTCAAGATGAAAAGGTTTCTTTCTGATTCCTGATGGCTTCTCTGCAGAGTCAAGTATATTTTTGACCAGGTTGCAGAGCACTTCTATAGCCACTCTATTTTTTTCGACAGCATCCTCTGATCGCTTTTGATTGCCTTGTCTACTAAGCGACTTAATCTAGTGACATTTAAGAATATTAAGGTTGGCGATTTAAGCCTGGACTGCAGAACCTTGGAGCTCCTGTTTATTAATGTTGGATGAGTGGTTGGCGTTTCCTATTAATTGTTTATCTGTATGTTCTTCAATGAAGCTAATGTTGGATGTATCCCTGACTCTGAAGACCAACGGCTCTAACTTTCTGCGGATGGGCATTGCTACGGCCCTAGGTTTAACATGGGCACTTCTCCATGTATTTCTTCACATTAGTGTAACAGTGACTAGCTCACACCATTATCAACAGTACAAACACGAGTTGATCATTATCATTAAGATGCTGATTTAGTGCTCGCTGTATTTTAATTACATACCCCTTTTTTGCAATCAGCAAAAGCCCTGAACATAATCAAACATGAAATTACCCTAACTGAGGTAAATTATCTCAACAAATGCAATGGCACAATCAAGTCTTTCTAGTAAAATGTAAGTACATTTCTAAACTCTCAAGTTGTTAAAGCCCTGATTGTCAGCTGTGATTATTTATTTTGTATCACTGCACTAAAAGAACGCTGTCATTTCTGTGAGGCACTTAGCCGAAGTAGTGACCGCAATCATACAATACAGAGCCGATAGAAACCCATTCCTGTCCTCTGGTGCTGTGAGGAAACAGCACCACCTACTGGGCGTCTGTGGCGGTGTTATTCTATGCATTTACAGGATGTATGCATGCACGTATGAAAATCTCTAAACACCTCTTTCTCTTAAACCTCCTAAAACGTTAAGCCTTGTTGGAGGCTAAGGCCCAATCCCTTCCCCCTTCCCCTTACCCCTCCCCCTTCCCCTTACCCCTTCAAAACAAGGGGGGAGTGGTAAGGGGAAGGGGTGAGGGGTAGAAATGGGATTGGGCCTAAAGCATAAGAGCCCAGGGGCTCCATCAGGTCGCAGCGCTGTGGTTTGTTAAGCCCCCTTTCGTCTCTCCTCCACAGCACCAACCCGACCTGGCCATCGGCGTTCACCTGATGGACCGCTACACCTTCTACCTGCTGGAGTTCCTGGAGGACATCCACCCCTCCAGCACCACCAACATGAACCAGCTGGTGAGCCCGTGACCCCCGCTGTGGGTGGTGGTGATGGGTGCTGGTGTGTGGGTGTGTGCGGGTAGAGGAAGAAGTCTTGAGGAGGAACAGAACGCTCCTCTGAAAGTGTTGTGTGGGTGGACAGCGCTCTAATGTTCTGGGTTTAGGTGTGTGTGTGTGTGTGTGTGTGTGTGTGTGTGTGTGTGTGTGTGTGTGTGTGTGTGTGTGTGTGTGTGTGTGTGTGTGTGTGTGTGTGTGTGTGTGTGTGTGTGTGTGTGTGTGTGTGTGTGTGTGTGAGCGCGCCCAAAGGGGTGTGTTGTTTAATTGCGTGTGTTCGTTAACGTGGGGTTAGGGTTAAGGGAGCATCCATCTCAGCTATCCTATACATGGCTCTGTGCTACGTGAGTGACCCTGGCCGGCGCTTCGAGTCTCCTGAACACGGTCGCACACAGAATAGTGTTGAGCTGTTTATTCTCAACCGCCCACCGGTGAAGATTACGAGCTGATATCTAACCTATAATGCGTCCTTGGGTCTGATGGCCTTCTAGGGGGTCTTCTCCTTTGCCTGGGTGTCCTTGGATGTGTTGTGAGTGAGCTGGGGAGCTTAAGAACAAACAACAGTGAGACGGCATCATGGCGGGGGTGCCTGTGAAGATGTGGATGTCGGTTGGGGGCTGGGGGACACCGCCGTGGTCCACTGCCCAACCCGCGCTACGGCTTACCTGTCGGTCACCTCAGGGGAGTACAGCCCCAACGCAGCTCGTGTGTCTGCTGGTCCGAAGAGAACGGTTCCTTTTTATACAACATGAAAGAGTGGGTGGCCGATAGTCCACCTTAATGCCAGAACGCCCGGGAAGCCGCACTTAAAACAGACTGGCAAATGTCAAACGTGT
Source organism: Gadus morhua (assembly GCF_902167405.1). Taxonomy (NCBI): domain Eukaryota; kingdom Metazoa; phylum Chordata; class Actinopteri; order Gadiformes; family Gadidae; genus Gadus; species Gadus morhua. Next base: position 1,838,322 of record NC_044055.1, read on the forward strand.
GTGTGTGTGTGTGTGTGTGTGTGTGTGTGTGTGTGTGTGTGTGTGTGTGTGTGTGTGTGTGTGTGTGTGTGTGTGTGTGTGTGTGTGTGTGTGTGTGTGTGTGTGTGTGTGTGTGTGTGTCTCACACCTTTAGGCAGCCAGGTGTGTTGGTGGGGAGGGTCGACTTGTACACACACACCCCCATCAAGAGCGATCAGTCTGATAAGCAAGATTAGTGCAGACGGTTGTACCACATCTATTCTGATTCCCCACCATTTTCCATTTTATTTGGAAGGTACTTTGTTTGTTCTCTCACATCTAGTCTGTGACGGTCGGATCAATAATTTGATTTTCTCTGGGGTGGAAAGGAGCTAAAACAATATTTTTCATCACTTGCACTTTAAGGAAGACAAACGTTCGCTGTCTCTGGTTCTACGATGGCCGGCTCTTGATCCCAGCCTCATATTTCCCAAGCAGTTCTCAAGCCTCTTTTTTTGCAAGATAAAAAGCTTCCCTCATTGATTTAATGTGTGGAAAAAGGGGCTATGTTTGAAGAGCTTTGTTCAGTAACACACTATTGAGTCACTCTTTAAGAGGATTAATCCTGCAGTCTTAATGCCCCAGGTAGTTATAGATTAGGCATTGGACAAGGCGCTCTCTCCTCCACAACGCCTTCCCCAATAAGATCAGACCCTGTGCCCTCAAGTGCTCATTTCATCGCCCTGGAGGTCCCTCACTGAGGGAGGAAGCCGCCCTCTATCTGCCCACTCACACGTGTGTGTGTGTGTGTGTGTGTGTGTGTGTGTGTGTGTGTGTGTGTGTGTGTGTGTGTGTGTGTGTGTGTGTGTGTGTGTGTGTGTGTGTGTGTGTGTGCGCGCCATAAAAAGCATTGTTTTAAAGTACACCGTTGGATTGTATCCTTTGCTGTTGTTGATCAAGTGAACAACTGGCCCAGTTCAGCCAGTGCTCCGTCCCTTCCACTGAATCTGACTTAAGGAACAGAGAAAGACCTATTGCTGAGGCTAGCGAGCTCCTCGCGGGTTTTGGCGAGTGGCTATGAGGGAAGGCTGAATGGATCACCGGTATTTCTTTTTGAAACACTTGTAAACTCTAGCTCACTAAGGCTAGTTTCTCTCAAGTGGCCTCCCCTCGCTCTGACTCCCACTGCTGGTCCATAATTGATAAACAGATTGTAGACATTGTTGGATCATTTGACACTAAAAGCGTATCATCTATTTGTCCACGTTCAGCTGACTCTAGCCGCCTCCTCCCTCGCCACAACGGGTAGAAGCGGGAGCGGTAACGGTAACAATGAGCCGAAGGAGAACGTCCGTCTGCATGCCAGCGGCTCGGACAATAATCCATCACCTCTTGCCAAGTACAGTTTCTCAAGGAGTCTGAAACGTTGAACTAGTATGGGTGTCACGGACCCACGACTGGCAGCAAAGCTACAAAATCAATTTGTGGCAGCACGGTTCAAAAAGTGCTGAAAAGTGCCTGAGGTGACTTTTGAGGCCGGCTCTGTTTGGACTGATCTACGATGGGCTGATAAACTACAAATACAGCGCACTCACTGTGAATGGGAATACCCCTAATTGCGTCGTAGAACGGTATTTTTAAAATCAGTTTTCTTTTGCTGTTTGCTTTTTTTTTTTTTCTATGGCAGTTCAAGGTGTGCCCCAAGAGTCAGTGTGTGTCCACCCCGGGCCACCGTACCGACCTTTTCCTGAGGGACCCAGGACGTGTCCTCATCACGGACTTCTTCGGAAGCGTCCGCAAAGTGGAGATCACCATGGAAACCATCAACCTGTCAAGCCCCATGGAGCCTTTGCCAGAGAGGTAAGCTAATTATGTGTTTGTTGTTTGTTTGTTGTCATGTTCATAGCGATAGTGAAAACAGAATGATGACCGTAATTGTAATACTGAAACTGTTATTTTGTGATTGCTTCAGGACAATAATAATTGAACACTCTAATAATGGGCTTTGGGGAGCACCCAAGGCATCAAATGGTGTCGACCTGACCTTGGTAACAAACAAGCAGATTTCACTAAATCATCAGATCATTCAACCGAATATGCATTCCCGCGACAGACGTCTGATTGGTCACGTTTGACTTCAGCCGTCCAATGCGAGGAGCCCCCAGGCCAAATTGTTGAATCGGGTGTTTAGTCCAATAATGAGCAGTCGGGACTCATTTAGCACAGCCCTAGTTAATTACATTGATTCACTGTGCTGAAATGGAGTGCTTGACCCATTGGTGTTTAGGCAGATAATTACTTCTCAAGGTTATAGAACCTAGTAATAAAGGAGCTAAGTTATCAAACATTGGCCGACTTCAATCATTTTCCTCGAGGATAAACTGCACAGTACATATTTTGTATATGTGTATTAATAAACACATAATACCTACCGCAATTATAATGTATTATGTCCCACGTCAAAAGCTTTTGAGGGACGTTTTCCCCTGCACATGAAGAGCGTAGGGTGTGTTGAGGGTAGTCGTCCACTAGATGTCAGTAGTGCGCCGTCTAAGCCATTATTTTTGCTCCATCACATTCGGTGGTTGATAAAATAATTACTTACTTTTTTAATATTGACTGATATTGGCTATTCACAGAGCTATACACAAAATCGTATGAGGTGCGTAGTTAATGTTTGGAAAAAATCCAAATGTCAATAAAATTAATGAATCCTATATTTGCGTTTCTGATCTCTATTTTAGGCTTATGTGCTTAAGACACACTTGCGGAATAAGATCAGTTTGATATTCCACTCAGCAGGCTTTTAATTGAGCCATTTTTGGAATTTACATAGCCGACATGGTTAGAAGACAATCGGTAATTAACATGTAGCCGGCAGAAATGTTCTGGTGATCGCCTGCTGAGTTTGGCACAGTTGGCCATTCGATATGTTGTAGAGAAACGCACACACTGCACACGCACACACACAGACACACACAGAGAGAGAGATTCTATTCACCATTCTGATGCAAGAAGCCCGCAATCTCCTGAATCATTGGCTCTTTAGTAGGGGGTTTTGTTTTTCCCCGGGAAGATAAACGACCAATGAGAACGCACGATCCGAGCAGAGGCCGGCTAATGTGGTCGTTTGTTACGGCCGGCTGCATGCCGGTGAGACTCCAACACAAGTCTTATTTCCAATTGATATTGCAGATATGACCAAGCAGTCTCTTGAACCTCTTTGGTTCTGCGTCGGGGGTTACGTTGGCGGACCAATCACACTCGCCTCGACGCGAGGTTAACATTTTCGGGAGGGCGAACGTCATGCCCTCACGGTGGACGCAAGGAGGGTCCGCAAGGAGGGTCCGCAAGGACGTAACGCGTCCGTAAACCCCCTTGCGTTGCGTCAACGTCCAACCATAACGCTACCTTAAGCTTGTGAGGTGTGTTTTATTATGGGTTCTGGATTGAATGGTTGTCCTAAAGGGGTTCCCCTTTCAATACATTTAATAACATTAATCATGATTTCCTTATTTACTTTTTAGTAAATAAGACTCAAATTCACCCTCGCTACACCAGATAACATGCTGCATGCCGTACGCGACATGTTGTGGATGAATCGGAGCTCTCCGAGGCACGGGCCTTTTGTCCTGCTAATCCCTCCGTACACTGAGGTATCAGAGATCATTTGTCGAGGGTTTATTTCACAATCTCTTTTAATGTCTAAGGCTTAACGCAACCAGGGCTTTTGTCTTTTCACTTCTCTCGCTCTGTCCCTCATTCCTCTGGGAACTCTCTCTGTCTCTCTCCGTCTCTCTCCGTCTCCTCAAATGTATCTGTGAAGAGTGTATTTTCCGGGTTCTTCCATTAAGTGAATTACAGTATGGAGTGGACAGCGTAATGCGTCATCCCATTCACTCCATGCAGTCTCCATCGGCGAAGGGAAATGGCCCCGTAATAAACCCTGAGCTGCCTGTTGTTCAAGATGCATCCTTACTCATCTTTAATCATGGAGTTTTAATTCAGTTGAGTGAGTGACACGTTTCAATGAATGAAAGAGCGTGCATTATGCAGATCACTCAACAGTGTCCCACAAAGCCTGTGCAGGCAGGCCTTCTTCATGGCTTAAGGCAGTAACAGCAGGGACCGCACCACACGATATCGCAAATTGTGGTGACGTTGTGCAATGATTGTTTGGGGCCATCGCGTAGTGTCTTGCAATTCTTTAAATATTGATCTATTTGATCTATTGCGATGTGTGATTTAGGTATTTAAAACGTCAGTATAAATTTATATTGCAAAAATATAAACACAGAATACATTGTTGCGCCCTCGAGGATGGTACCGTCACTTGTAGCTCACATTTAAAAACGAAACGAAAAAAGACAACCTTTTGGAGTCATTTCCGAAGAAAAGAGTCCCTATACTTGCATGAATCAATTTTAGATTATTATATATTCATCTTTTTTAACCCTCTTTTGCTTCAACTTAAGTTGCGACCAAATTGCCTTGAAATTGAAATTCCTCCATGGCGCTACGAGGCAGTGCTGAAAGTAAGTGACCCCTGACCTGTGTTATAATGAAGCAGGGCAGAGGTCGCGCTCAGCGTGGAAGACTTTAATTAGGAGAAACAAAAGGCGCACTGGGAGTACTGGGAATAACATCAGTCTGGTCTGTATGGCCTGTCTCGTTCTCGGGCCCGGGCCCAACAAATCAGCCCGGGCGTCTGGTTATCTTCGCTCACACACAGACTCACACGTACCCGCACACGCACACGTGCACGCACACGTACACGCACACGCACACGTCCAGCTGAGCCAAGGCAGGAAGAGCTCAGCTGGACGTTGTGTTCCAACCCCTCCTCCTCCCACACACACAGAGGGCTCACATATCTATCGGACAGAGAACAAGACGTACGGAGAGAGAACGCTTTCTGCAGAAAGATTGACGAGAGAGAGGGAGGGCGAGGGAGGGGGAGGGCGGGAGGGCGAGATGGAGGGAGGGAGAGAGGGAGGGAGGGAGGGAGAGATGGAGGGAGGGAGGGAGGGAGGGAGAGAGGGAGAAGGACCGGACAAAGAAAAAAAATATAATAATATAATAAGTAATAAATAAATAAATATCCAGAAGATGGAGAGGAGACGGATGGGGTGAGGAGGGGGAGGAGGGGGAGGAGGGGGAGGAGGGGGAGAGATAACGAATGGCTTCACCTAGCTATCGGTGAATTGCAAACCGGTGTGGTTGATCATTACGCCAGAGGTTACAGCCCACTCGATTGGCTAATTAAGGAAAGTTCCGGGCCAGCTGCCCAGACTCTCTCTCTCTCTCTCGCACACGCACACGCACACGCGCACGCACACACACACAACCCCCCCCCCCCCCCCCCCCCCCATGGGCCACTCAACAGTGACTTATGCAGGCCCTGCAGAGCGGCCATAGCTCTCCGAAGGTGGGGGGGTGGGGGGGGGGGGGGGGGGTGGAGGTGGTAGTGCTCTCGGCCCGCCGTATCCCCGCGGTGGGTAGACACACGAGACGACCAGCGGCAGACTGTGGAGGCGACTCTTTGATTGCCTCCCGCCGTTAAAAGCGCCACCGTTTTAAAGAGCGTCTCGTCCGGAGAGCCGGATTGCATCGTTTCCTTCTCCCGTGTGATGAGGCCGCCGCCGCCGCTGCCGCCGCCGCCGCCGCCGCCGCGCTGTAGGGGTGATGAGGCAACAACGCCCACGGCCCCGCCCGGCAGCCCCGCCGGACGGCCAGAGTTTACCAACGGTCGGCGTGTTTACCGCCCGGGGCCAAACCCTCCGAGGCCGATGGACGGAGCGAGGATCGTAAAACGGTGTCTGTCTCTCATCAGCAGCCAGCCCTCGCTTTGTGAGCCCTTTACAGGATACCTGTAGCAGCCTGCAGACGCGACACCAGGGCGGGACCATTCGGCCTGAAAATAAAATCTCTGATTTTTTCAAAGCAAACCTGATTTTCGATTTTTTTTCTATGAGTGGATTATTATTTTTTTTTTTTAAGTTTGGATTTTATTTGAAGAATAAGAACGATTGGAAAAAAAGCAAAATAAATAACACACATCTCCCAATCTGCTGCGTGCATCAGTTTAAGAAGTTGTAACAAATGTGTTGTGCTGCTGCTTATGGTTGCCACAGACTTTAAGAAAGCTACCCACACTTTTTTTCAATGCATGCTGCCATATTGTTTCATTTCACTTTTTTTTCTTTTTTAAAAACCTTTTTTTTTTTATCATCGATTTTTCTTTTGAAAAATCTTCCTGAACCATTAATTCGAATTACAATTAACACTCAATGAATCGCTCAGCTCTACGCAACACAAGGCTGAGAGGTTTCCTTGGTCACCACTTTGTTCCGCTGGTTGGTCACTGACGGAGCAGTGCGGCCCTGATGCGCTGATGAACCACACGGACACTGCGGTACAGGTGTGGCGAGCGGTCAGTGACGACCCCTGTCATCACGTATCAATCACAAAGTTCCTGTGTGCTGAACACCGGCTTGGGGGGGGCGGGGGGGGGGGGGGGGGGGGGGGGGGGATGGCCTTGTATAGACGCCCCCTCACATTCAGTGTTGATCAACTGGGTCATGTGGGCTGGGGCGGGGTCCAGAATGGGAGGCATGGGTTTGCTATGGAAATTCAAAATGATCATCAACAGGGACCCGTTAGTAAAGCACCCAATGCCACTCTCACTCGCTTTCTCTACCCAGTTGAGTAGTTAATCTCTGGTGATTATACTTCTTTAGTTCTGATGTTTGGTTGCCGGGGAATAAAGCAAAACTAAAGGGGGGGGGGGGAATTAAGCGTGGCTTTGGTTCTGCGGTTGTCACGCTGCATTTGATTGGCTGTGCTCCAAAGCGTTGTGCCAATCAACAGGCCCGACAGGCTCACACGCCATCTGGCAGGGGGAACGCTAGAGCTCGCTCTGCTCACTGACAGCCCTTTCTTCAGCGCTGAATAACGGCCCTCTGCCTGACACAAAGCTTCATGTTCTCTGCGGCTAACTCACACCTTGTCTTCGTTTTTAGGAAGTTATTAAACTGTGTGTTTCTTTCATGTCAGGATACTGTCTGAGGACCGGCAGAGAGAAACGCAGTACTATGTGGACCAATTGCCGGTGTCTGTGATCATCCATCAGGTGAACACACACACACACACACACACACACACACACACACACACACACACACACACACACACACACACACACACACACACACACACGTGCACACACACACCCCTCCCCCCAATGTTCTGGAACATGTTCATATTATAAAGTGCACCAACTTCGACACTCGGTCGACAGTGACCTTCACACATCACCTCTTTCCTTCTCTTTAGAAAAGTTTTTCCATTAACGTACCTTTTTAAAATCTCCCACGTTGGCACTTGTGCTAAAGCAGCACAAGGAACCACATTAATCATCTTTGCTGAGGACGTGAAGACAAATTATGGCTGCATGCGGTTTTTGTTCTTTTCTTTCCGATCACGTCTGGGCGCGACATTTCTAGGTTTT
>NC_044055.1:1906841-1914341 GCF_902167405.1 Gadus morhua
TACAACAGAGTTAAGGCCACCCAAGAACCCATCCGGTTTACCTTATGGTCGATGATGCCGCTGTATCCCACGAGGGCCGTCGGGTGGGGTTTGGGAACCCTGACAGAGGCTTTAGTGGACTGCTCGTGCTGCTGGGTGCGCGTGTCGTTCGCCTCCCGGGAAGCGCTGTAGAAACTGCCGTTGTACACCAGGAACAGGCTGGCGCCCAGGGTGAGCACTAAAAGCACGGCTATCCCATGGCGCTGGCACATGGGGGAGGAAAACAGATGTTGTCACGTTAACGGTGTTTCCGCTGAACAAACTGGCTGCGGTGGGTAAGAAAGATGACTGTCTGCCGGGAGGATCGTTTATTATCACACGGCTAAAGTTGAGCGAGTTCAACAATTTACAACTCCAGAAGGATCGCGCTGATTTTAGTCGCGCATAAGTTACAGGTGAACGGCACTTGGATTGATTGCATTGCATTGCAGCAATTATAATTGAGACTCGTCTTTTAGTTTTTTTCTTAATGTACAGGCTTGCTGAGCGTAGATTAGATCTACGCTCTTCTCGAGTGCTTTTCTCGAACCAGCGAGGACGTTTGCAAAGAGTCTAAGTAGGATCGATTCAGAGTTCAAATTAACTAATGGGGGGCGGGGGGGGGGGGGGAGTCGAGTTGTCCAGTGCGCCAACATAATCGTTGCGCTTCCCGCTCTTAATATCCCCGCGACAAAAAAAAAAACGGCACAAGGTCTTTGCTGATGGGTGCACTGTACTGACGCTTGCTTCGCAATTAAACCAAAAAACTGCAACCTAAATTGAAATAGTTCATACAAAAAAATAATAACATCAGCCTTTACCATGGGTGTCTTCATTTTGCGGTGCACTGACTGCACGGTCTATATCTCCAGGTGTTTGCGCGTGGGTCCACTTTTCCTCGTGGTAAGCATCGCACCCGCACGCCTTTTCCCGCTCGTCTTCGGTCGCCACTCCTCCGGGCAGCACACACTACTCTATCAATCTCTCTCACTCTCTCTCTCTCTCTCTCTCACTCTGCGTGCCAGACTGCTGCCTGCCTGTACGAGAACTAGAAAGCCGAGTGCAATTGAATGCAACGGAGACGGAGGCGACAGATGTTGACTGTTGAATCCCTCCGCATGGTCGTAAAGCCCCTCGAGTTTCAGGTCTGAGTGGTTGGGAACTCGCGCGCCACTTGTGCAACGTGCTAATAGTTAGAAGCCATTAGCGAATTAAAGCCCTCGGCGGACAGCTATTGCAATTTGACCTGCAACTTCAAACTCATTCCCGATGTAGATATTTTAGTCTTGAAACTTATTTTTAAGGAATTGGATATGAATAGGAGGCAAATAAAAGGACAGGAGTAGTGTAAGGCTCGTGCAGTGAGCCTACCGTTAGGCTGTGTAGAAAAGAGGAGAGAGATCATGGAGGGGTTTTAATTGTCCGTAGACATAATCTCTCTTTCTATATCTCGGATAATCTGCAATAATGCATTTAATAAAAACCGTAATGGATGCATTGTTGGGCGTCTCTAAACTTTTCTAAACTGCAATTGTCTATAATCTTATGGAGAAGGAACAGAGTCGGACCTTTATGTTAGGGGGAGACAATGCAGTTCCTAGAACCACTAATACAAATCACCACATTACCATTCAATCATTCATTATTGTGTATTTGTGACTTTTACAGACGAGACGTTGCTTCATTTCGCCTTATTGTTCATCGGATACATCATGGATCCATCATATTTACCCATTTTTGACACTTTTGTTGGATTAGTGTTGCTAAAACTAATTTAAATACATTTCATATTATAAGGGTGCATACATCTGTATGCCGAAGTTCAGAGGATTTTATTACTTTCCACTAACTTTTTTAAACAGTGTTATTTGTCTGTGTTGCAGCAGCAAGAGTGACACAGAGTGACACACGCGCCTTCCAAGTCTTCAACAGAGGATCGAGATCAGGACCATGGACAGTTCCCAGGGCAACGGTTGGCTATGGCTCGTTGTCTTCGGCGGTGACGTTGCTACTAAGGTCATTAGCCCGAGCTAAAGTTGATAAATAATAAATAATAACACTTTTTTGATAAACAAGATATTTTCATCTTATTTTTGAGGACATGTCGTCTGAGTTAGATTCAAATTAAAAGTCATAATCATTGGAAATTCTGAACTGTGTCACCCCAGAAACTGTTTTTTTACTTTCCAGATTAATTTGAATTGTGTTGTTAACTAACTATTAATGTAACTATTAATAGGCATAATTTTTTTTGTATTGGTATTGAGTAAAACCGGTTAATTAAGAACTGCTATCATTAAACATTTATTCACGTGCTACTAGAGAAAATGAGTTAAATGTATGAGTTTTTAACATTAGTTTAGTGGAATATTAAATGGTCTTTCTATCTCACCGAGACCCACACATTTTTCATACATAGTTAATGCAGTATAGTGCAATGACAAGCAATGTATCCGGTCCCCCCCCCCATCTCTCTCTCTCCCTCTCCCTCTCCCTCTCCCTCTCCCTCTCTCTCTCTCCTCTCTCTCTCTCTCTCTCTCTCTCCTCTCTCCCTCTCCTCTCCTCTCTCTCTCTCTCTCTCTCCTCCTCTCTCTCTCTCTCTCTCTCTCTCTCTCTCTCTCTCTCTCTCTCTCTCTCTGTTTCTCTCTGTTTCTCTCTCTCTCTCTCTCTCTCTCTCTCTCTCTCTCCCTCCCTCTCCCTCTCCCCTCTCTCTCTCTCTCTCTCTCTCTCTCTCTCTCTCTCTCTCTCTCTCTCTCTCTCTCTCTCTCTCTCTCTCTCTCTCTCTCTCTCTCTCTCTCTCTCTCTCTCTCTCTCTCTCTCTCTCTCTCCAACACTACCATAATAGTAGTGTGCAGTAGAGCTACTCTAATCACACACAGAGGACCCAGAACTTACTTGGGTTTTTAATCAACAGCGTGTTCTTTTCGAGGATATCCGTGACGGCTGAATAGATCCGTGGCTATTTTATATTTTTCTTATTGGAGTAAAAAAGATATATATGTATATATATATATATATACATTTTAGCCATTCAACATTCGTGTCTTCAGTCCCGGAGGCCTCGGCCTCGCGACGACGTCGGCCATCGGTAATCAGCGCACTGAGCGGCGGCTGATGCTAGCCTGGCGGCAAAGCAGCTGAAACCAATCAGTAATCACTAGCCAAAGTGTTCTAACAACAGGGAAGCTCCTGGCTCACAAGGGGAGGGGGGAGGGGGGGGGGGGGAGAGAGGGGGAGGGGGGGGGAGGGAGAGGGGAGGAGGGGAGAGAGGGGGGAGAGGGGGAGCCGCCTGAGGCAGCATGCAAAGAAGAGTCGCGGTCTCCGGGAAGACATTGGCGCTGGCATGACTGGCATGGGCAGATTGTTTTTGTTTAAACCCCCATCCCTTTTTCCCGACCGGTTATTCAAATACATGACGTTTTATTTGTTCTGTATGAATACAAGTCTGACAACCCATCCTCTCTGGCCCCACACAGCTAGAGGGTCAGTGATACAGACGGAAAAAAGAGAGTCTAAAAACAATTCCACTCGAATTAGACATTTAAATCGGAGGTGTTTTGAATGTTTCACAGATGAAGGGAGCTCCTGACTGCTGGCCTGCCTCTACTGCTGATGCTTCATGTATTCTGATTCTTGAGCGGCTGCTGATCAGGGCATCGGAAACCCGAGCCCTGCTTTATGTTCAGATCATCAAAGGCATGTATGAGGGATCAAAACGCGTTTGAGGGGTGTGTGCGCACACGCACACATGTGCCATTAGCATGCAATCTGTCAAATACGAATCATATTACGACTACTATCACCACCAGTAGCATGCTAGTACCCTGTTATGATCATAAAATCTCAATATATAGCATGCAAGTATCATGTTATCTTCATACTATCACCCCCAGTAACATGCTAGTACAATGTTATTATCATACTATCACCACCTGTGACATGCTACCCTATGATCACCCCCAATATCATGCTAGTACAATGTTATATGCATCGGTCCCAGATTGGAAACATAGCATCTTTACTGCTACTGGGCAAGTAGCGTCGCAGTTTGAGTCATCAAATTCAATCGAGGTATGCTATGTCCCCGTCATTTAAATCCCTTTATAGCAGGTGCCCGCATGCTGCTGGTGGGAGAGAAGGGCCACCGCAAACAAACAATCAATACTCATCATTTGTGGTTTGTTGAGCCTGATAGAAACGTTAAATATGCAGACAGGATCTGTCAAACATGTGTATCGCGGTGTGCAGTAGGATGGCGAAGAGATCAGAATGAGGAGATCGGAGGACTGGGGAAGGGAGAGAGAAGGCCAGCGAGGTATGCAGGAGCCAGCCCCGGGACTGATTCGTATGTGGGTACGAAGGCATTAAAAGGAGATTCTGTGTTTTACAAGGAGCCCGTCGTTGCTGTCGGCTCGGTGCTGCCAAGGTTTTGCGGCGGTAAGGACCCTGTCGACTGGGGTTTTGGTCACAGCGCAGTCGGTCCAAGGCTGGTCGCAGTAACCTGTGTTGTATACTGACGATTCAGCCACAGTGCCACATTTCAACTGCACTCACCAGGCGGGTCAAGCTCACACTACCACCTCACCCAACATCAGCGTGCTACCATGATATCACCACCTAACACATGATAGTACCATGTTATGATCGTACTATCATAACCATTAGCATGCTAGTCCTATGTTGTGCTAATATAACCACCAGTAGCATGTGAATAGCACAATTATGATCATACTCTCACCAACCGTAATATGCTATTATGTTATTATAAAACTATCACCAGCAGTACCATGCTAGTACCATGTTATGATCTTATCCCAACCACTAGCATGGTAGTAAAATATTTTCATCACATCAACATCAGTACCATGCTAGTACCATAATGATCATATTCCCACCAGTAGCCAATACTAGTACCACGTTATAATCATATTACCACCAGTAGGTCTAGCTAATGTTAGTAGCATGTTATGATCATGCTCTCACCACCAGTAGCTAATGCTAAAACCATGTTATAATCATACTTTCACTGCCTGTAGCCAGCTGGTACCATGTGAGTATCATACTATCACCACCAGTAGCATGCTCATAACATGTTATTGCTCATATCACCACCATAAGCCTGCTGTCATCACCCAGTAGCATGTTATTACCATGTTAGGATCATCGTTTCACGGTTGGAAAACCTCATCACTGCTACTGAGAGAGTTGTACTGCAGTTTGAGTCATTTCAATTCATTGAGGTGCGTTTTGTTCCTGGAGTTGAATCAATCAGTTTTTAACAGGTAAGGAAAACCACAAACGGACAATCAATACTTATTCTTTTGGGTTGATTTAGCCTGTTGTTGGCAGAAGACTAGAGGTTTATATGCAGAGCGCATCACAGATCTCAGTTTGCACAGAGAAAATGTTTTTCTGTCCGAGGACTGTGTATGATCACCTATTGTGTTTCTTTAGAATGGTGTGTGTCTGTGTGTGAGGTTTTGTGTGAAAGCTTTTGTGTGTTTGTATGCCTGTGTGTGTGTTTGTGGGAGCTTTTGCGTGTGCGGGTGTTTGTGTGAGCTTTACCTATTTACAGATCCTTTCAAAGAGGGTACAAATGTAGACCCATTCACTATTTTGTGACTGAAGAACATTCGGAGGCCTCAGAATGAACCCCATTTGGTCGGCTTTTCGTTCACCGTGGCAGCAGTGAGTGCATTAGTAGGACAAGGGGACACAGGGTCGCCATGTTGAATGAGCTATTTTCCTTTCGGCGAATACTTAAGATAGGGGGCATCTATTTTAAGTTTGAAGTACTACTCAGTCGAAAACTTAGAGGTGTGGAGTAGTTTCTGTTTTTTATCCCCGACTAGTCAAGACGATGGTTCGAGTGTGCTCGTATGCTCCTGTTATATGGCTGATTATCTCATCTCCTCCCCCCCCCCCCACTGGGAGGAGATACATCTCATGCCCCCCCCCCCCCCCCCCCCCTGTGAGGAGATACATCTCATGCCCCCCCCCCCCCCCCCCCCCCCCCCCCTGTGAGGAGATACATGCTCTTCCTAATCGGACGCTGACCCATCGCTGATTTATGAGGTGGAGCCGGAAGGAGCGAACCTGATGAGTGTGAGTTTAGTGGGAAGTGTAGTGCGTGTGTGTGTGTGTGTGTGTGTGTGTGTGTGTGTGTGTGTGTGTGTGTGTGTGTGTGTGTGCGTGCGTGTGTCTGTGTAGGGTAGTGTAGTATGTGTGTGTGTGTGTGTGTGTGTGTGTGTGTGTGTGTGTGTGTGTGTGTGTGTGTGTGTGTGTGTGTGTGTGCGTGTGTGTGTACGTGCGTGTGTGCGAGTGTGTGTGTGTGTGTGTGTGCGTGCGTGCGTATGTCTGTGTAGGGTAGTGTAGTATGTGTGTTGTGTGTGTGTGTGTGTGTGTGTGTGTGTGTGTGCGTGCGTGCGTGCGTGCGTGCGTGCGTGCGTGCGTGCGTGCGTGCGTGCGTGTGTGTGTGTGCGTGTGTGTGAGTGCGTGCGTGTGCGTGTGTGCGTGCGTGCGTATGTCTGTGTAGGGTAGTGTAGTATGTGTGTGTGTGTGTGTGTGCGTGTGTGTGTGTGTGTGTGTGTGTGTGCGAGTGTGTGTGTGTGTGTGTGTGTGTGTGTGTGTGTGTGTGTGTGTGTGTGTGTGTGTGTGTGTGTGCGTGCGTGCGTGTGTGCGTGCGTGCGTGTGTGCGAGTGTGTGCGAGTGTGCGAGTGTGTGCGAGTGTGTGTGTGTGTGATGGGGGTTTTGACTGTACTTCATCTTGATTAGACTGAGCTTGCCCTCAGCTGGGCCGCCGACCAGCGCTATAGGTAGATGAGGAAGGTGACGAAGATGAAGGGTTAAGATATGGAATGACTTTAAATAACGAAGGGAACACATTTGTTCTCAAGTGTTCCTTCCCAAGGTTTGAATATGGATATGGATACGTGATATGGAGTTTGTGATATGGAGTTGTTTAAAACATATGTTGTGGAGGAAAACCGTGCCTGTTACTCCACCTACGTACCAACCTCCACCTCTCTTCAAACCCCTACCTGTGTCTCTTAGCATTCTTCCGCCCCAGTCTGCACCACCCCGTCTCCTCCCTACAATCTAATTCCCCGGGTCCAGATCTAGGAGGATCCATATATCGAGTGGCGCGGCGCGAGTCCTCCACCCAGCTCCTTCCTGTTCTCCATCTGCCACATAACTGCTTGTGGCGTCCTCCATTATCTAGCTTAACTACACGGCTTTCTGTTGAATGCGTGGTCTGTATTCGCGAGATAACAATCGGTTACGATCCGAACGTGTAAATCCCATTGTTTATGGTGTTTATGCATATAAAACATTATTTGCAACTGGATTGTGACATAAGGCAGTAGACTAGTTTAACAGTTTTTCTGGGGGGCTGTTTGGTCCATTAGACATTATAAAATAAGTTGATTGAAATGATTGATTCTGACGATTAACAATAATCACAAATAACTTGTGAAAAAT